>NC_048899.1:4029608-4219769 GCF_011077185.1 Oxyura jamaicensis | reverse complement strand
CCTTGCAGATGCTTTCTGAATTGCTCCTCAGAAAGTAGCAGAGAACGTTAATCCTAACGAACTAATGTAATAAAGCACCATTTTTCTCCTTGCCTTCCAGCTTGTTACGGTGAGACTTTTCACGAGAGCACTAAAGCTCCAACACGACCACGGTATCTTCCGCCTGCCTCCCCATCGCTGGGCACAGCCCACAGCTGGTCCCTGCTCTCGCTGCTTTCAGCAGGAACGGGATGGGATTTAAAGAAGACCGAGTGGTTATTAGTAGTAAGGAAGTAGCACAAATGGGACGAAAAGAGAACAGTACAGCTTGCAATCTGTTGCTTTGTGGTTAGAAATGAGAAGAGCAGGGGAATACTGTTTACACACAGCAATGCATGGCTACAGCTGGTTTGCATCAGAGGAAAGGCCGCGAACATTTGTTGGACCATAAGCACAGAGTTTAAGACTGAGAGTCTTTCTTTCATCCAGATTTTTTTTCTCAGTCCTGCAGTACTCGCCTTCCCTAGCTGGACAAAGCTTGGCCTCCTTTCCAAGTGGTAAGAAACAAAATCTTCAAGGGCATTATGGAACAGGAAGCAGCTGCTTAAGGTAAATAAGCTCACAAGGCTCATTTGATCCTCACTTCTCCCAAGCAGTATTCTTGCTTACCAACAGCCACTATTTAAAGACAAGAAAACCTCAAAGCAAGATCTTTACACAGACTAACGTAGTCTCATGTACGTCCGTCTCTTCTTATCCCAGATTCTCTGCACACACAGTTTCAGTTCAGAAAGAAATTAAAGGTGCAAGCTCCGTTTTGCTTACTTGTTTTGGCACCTGTTTGCCCAGCCGAAGCCCTGACTGTTCGCCGTGCTTGCACCGGTGCAGCTGCAAGGTACGTACCGATGCACAACGTGCTGCACAGTAGCTTATTAAAAAGCTGCCCTATGGGATGACATACACATGCATGGAACCAGACACATGTACCATACATAGACTGAAAGACAGTTCACAACCTAGTTACAAGAGCACAGCTGCACAGGTAATGTAGATGCTATCATCTCTCAAACACGGAGGAAATGGAGCTCGTTAGAGGATAGAGTCCTAGATCAAGCAATTTCACCTTAGTGGCATTCTGGGCTTTAAATAGGGTGTTCTTATTATTGCAGTCATTCTTCTAGCACCCTCTACTGTTCACAGCAGCTAAGAATCATTATTATAACGCTATCTTATATTCCAAGCCTCTGAAAAGAACTGCTTTCCTGACCTGAAAAAGAAAAGTACTCATTTAGTCCATTCCGGGAGCTTCCCATACCAACAGCATGTGTCCCTATTACATATGCAAGTGTAATCTGATGTGTTAGGTTTTATTTCAGTAAAGAAATGATATCCTAGTGTTCACACACCACAAAAAGGGAAACATTCCTAACAAATAAAATAATCCTTGAGGTACTCGCTTTTCCTTTCAAGAGTAGTTGCCCTTCAAATAAGTATTTCCTGAACTGGAAACTAGCAAGTGAATTCGCTGTCTTTGTTTCAAGCATATTTGCACATGCAAAACAGCAATCCATTATTGAATGGATGAGGCATCACCATCTAAATGATGGAATTTTAAGAGATAAGAAAAGCTGCTTATTTTTATCTCACTACAGATGATTGCAAGGCATAATAGCTATGGTTTCCTATGATGGTTTCCTATGATTGCAAGGCCTAATAGCTGTGGTTTCCTATGATTTTGATTTTCAGCAAAAAGGCATCCAAAGCCAGTTTACAAACAGCAGACCAAATTTTAAAGCGTACCTCATTCCGAAGCTCACAGCTTGCTTGGAGCACTCCTCATCAGAGAGCCACCTAACCCACATTCTATTAAGGGGCTCGACTGAAGTAAACCAAGTTTTCCAGAAAGCAAGAAATCTGCTGAATAGTAAGTGGAGCGCAAAGTTACTGTTATTTCAAGAGTTTTTGGCCTGAATTGTATTACTGACGTCAGGAGTGAGAATGGTAACCTGTCCTATTAATTTGGGCTATATATATATATATATATATTAAAAAAAAAAAAAAAAAAAAGAGCTGAGATTCGTTTAGCTCACTTTAATACCACAAACTACTTTCAACATCTCATACTCCTTAAATCCCCCAAAATACCAATTATAATTTTTATTTTTTTATGCCTGTTTATATTTACACATCCATGCATCAGGTTTTTGCCACTTAAAAATACGGATTAGGATACTGAACTAAAAGGCTAAATGACATGGATTTATCAAAAATACACTAAAATCTTTTTACAGGACTGCTAGGGAATTTATGATAGGCATTTTAACTCTGAACACAAAAATCTTTCACCTTTTTTAATGAAAGTTTGTGAAAATACTGTCAGTTATTCCATGAAGTAAGGCCTGGCCATGAGTTCTAGACATAACCATAGAATCATTAAACATGAGACAATGCTTTCAGGATCGAATTTCTTTATTCATAACATGGCAGCAGGAAGATTTCCAAGCGGATGACAAATATGTCTATGCCAAGTGTGAAAAAGAAGTAGAAAAAGAGCACACAAGAGAGGAGGGAAGACAGAAACAACAAGCCAAATGCAGAACACCGATCCGCCGAAGCACAGCCACTGCTTTAAGCGCTGGGTTGTTGTTACTCTGGCAGCGCACATCGGACATTCCTTGCCATGCTTAAAGATTACGGGTGACTTTTATTGCTCAGGAAGGAGGACGCGAGGCCAAGTCGCGGCGGGCCGAGCCCCTCAGGGCGCGGGGCGGGGCGGCCGCCATGTCGGCAGCGGGCGGGCCGTGCCGCCGGAAGGGCGGGCATCGGCGGCGGCCTCAAGATGGTGGCGGCCGGGGCGCTCCGCGTGGTGCGCTGCGGGGGCAGCCCCCTGCACGGCGCCCGGGCCGTCTTCTCCGCCGACGCCAGGTACAGCGGGTGGGGGGCGGCGGCGGCCGGGGTCTGCGCTGCCCGCAGGGCGGTCACGGCTTTGGTCTCTCTCGCCGCAGGTACCTGCTGTGCACCTCCGGGGACTTCGTGAAGGTGTACAGCGCGGCCACCGAGGAGCTGGTGCGGCTGCTGCGGGGCCACGGCGGCCTGGTGACGGGCGTGCGGCTCAACCCGCACAACCGCCTGCAGGTGGGGCGGCCGCGGGGGGTGGCAGGGGGCACGGGGAAGGGAGGCGAGCCCCGCGGGGCCCTCGCGGGGTGCGGGTTCGGCGAGGCCCTGCGGCGAGGGGTGGCCGCCTGTGCCGCTCCTCCGGCGCCGCCGCTCAGTTCGGTGGCCTGCTCTGCCCCCGGGTAGGCAGCGGTACTGGCTTGTGTAGCACCTGTTGAAAAGTCTGAGGCTCGGCCACATCGAGCCTCAGGGCCGTGGATCGGTCTCCTAGCTGTAAGCGGTGACTTTATGTGAAACCTGGCTTTGATGTGTTGTAGTATCTGGTGTTTTTTTTTTTCTCCGTAGCTCTATTCTTCCTCTCTGGATGGCAGCATTAAGCTGTGGGACTTCACAGACGGGATTCTCATTAAGGTACGTTGAGTTGTTCTTGTTGAGTATGTGGCAAAGCTGTTCTTGACCCGTTGGTAGTAACGTGTTAGGAAGGACAATAGATAGTAATGATTGTCACAAATCAGTCTGAGATGTGTTCTACTACTAACACAGCCTGCAGACTCTCTCTTCGTGGCAGTAATTAAATGTTGATATGCGTGGCACTGCAGAAGTTCATGATGATTCACAGTATTCTTAGGAAAAAAGGTGACATACTGATTTTACTACTTGCCACAGTTCAGTCCAATGTAGTTTTGGGGGAATAAGCTGCAGTTTGTGAGATACCAGTAGGAGCTGACAGGATGGTTTTAAAGTATGGGATACTCACTGGCCTGTTGCTCCTGTTCTCTGCTAAGTAGAGGGGCACTTTCAATAGCTGAGTCTTCTGTTTTGTACTGGGGGTAAGATGCCTTCACTCTTTTTTTTTTGCTAAATCTGATGTTTGTTAGTGCTGATTAGTGCACTTGGATCTTAGTCCTTGATAGAATAGACTTCTTACTTGTCTTTGAGTGGACAACTACTGCAGCAAGGTTTCTTCAAAGCACATCTGTTTTCTCAACTGTAAAAGCTTTGTGTTACTGACTCTTGAAAACTCTGTGCTCAAGTATAACTGTTGGATTTTTATTTCATCAGACTTTCACTGTAGGATACAAGCTTCTCGCACTGTACGCACTTGCTAGTTGTGAGGACTCGGTATTTGTTATCATTCCAAAGAGAGGCGAAAGAGGTATGATTAGTGTCATCGTTATGATATAAGTAATTGTTGTTAGAAGCTACTGTTACCTGAGTAAATAGTGCACTACGAGGTGCTTTAACACATTAATATCCTCTAAAGTGTTATGACAGATGCCTGTGGTCCAGTGTTTTGTTTTCTATTCTCATTCTGTGAGGTGTTTTTTAACATTTGACTAACACGGTGCTCATCTTCACTTCTAAATCACATAGTGCACATACCTGATGCTGTAGATGCAGTAGTCTTTAAACAGTGTTTACCTTAATATAGTGTACACACAGCATTTGAGACTACTGTTCCACTTTAACCGTTTGTATGGCTACTTTTTTCTAGACCTTAATTGGAAATAAATATTAAATACAGCTTGACCCTATTCCTTCTCTATTTCTACAAATGTCACATCAGAGCAAGATGAAATATTATGTAACTTTGTGTGCTTTCTGCTTATGGTTGCACTGGAATTTGCTATTTTTAGTCCTCAGCATTCAGTGCTGTTTGAATTAGAATATCTTAAACAATATTTTTTTGAGAAGCATTATAAACTTTTCAAACATACTAGCACCTTCCAATATTCTTTCTGTTAAGGTTGAGTGAGTGCAAATCACCTTTATAATGGACGTGCATAAACTTGTTCGTAAAAGTTTCTTGTTAACAGATTTTTCTTTGGTCAGATACGTTCCAACTGGTCTCAGTGAAGCTGACAAAAACAGCAGGCCAAGATGTGGAAGCGAAGGAATTTTCTGTGGTTCTGGAAGGTGTGGATGCATCACCAAAGTGTACTGCATTCGGAAGAGAGGTATATTCACCTGTGGCGGGGAGCTGGGGGGTGTTGGGGTATTGTTTTGTTTCATTGCCTTTCAAATGACCTATAGGCTGCTTTTATACATATACAAGCACAGGAGCACTTCAGACTCATCAAGCAAAACACAGTCATGTAAAAAAAATAATCACACGGAACCTTCTTGGCTGTAAACTAAATGTAGATTACTGACTTGTAGAAGGGCTACCTTGAGAGACATAAGCGTCAGCAGCACCTGGAGGCAGCCATGATACTTGTTAAAACAATCAGCTAGAACAAAACTTTTGACACATACTAAATGGACAGGAAAAAGTGGGAAGTGCCAGAAAACCAGCCTGTTGTTAAAATACAATTTTTCAAGGAGAAGTGAGTCTACTCATAACTTCTGTGAATGTCTTAAAGTCCCTTTTGATAATGGAGGTCTTAAAAATCCTTAACATCTTACGTAACTAAATCAAATTTTAGAAATACTTATTTAGCTTTGTTTTGGTGAGATTTTATACAGCAGTGTTCCTTTGCTCATGATTGATTCTGTCCTATTTAGAACAGCAAACAGGGAAAAGGAAATGCCTAGTGTACTGTGTTTTGGGGTTGTGGGGTGAAATGAACATTTGAAAACAGGAATGTAGACAAGTGCTGAAAGTGTATCTATCAGTCCTTTCTTGCCATCTGTGTGCAGGTACTTTCTAAGCACCATTGGACAAAACAGATGCTGACGTTAAATCCTGTGTTATCTCCAATTTCAAGTGCTTTGTAGTGAGACGTGATTTCTTCTTTTTCTTTCATGTGTAAGTGCAGTCTGTATGTCCTAACTGGTTGGTTGTTCTACTGTAACAGGGCGACTACGTGGCATCAGTCAAGAACTTTCATCTCCAAGTTTATTTTTTTAAACGGAAGCAGTTGAACAGGTAAGCATGATGAAGATGCCAGGTATTGCTTCAGTCTGAGTATATTAAAAATGTTTGTGTTAACTGATGATGTGTGCACACAGTAATCTATATTTCTCATCAACCATTTGGTTTTATGTGAGATGGGATGTAGTCATTATATAAGAAACTTCACTTAAAAAGGCAGGCAGCAAGAGTATTCACAGCAGCTCTTGGTAGCTTATTTTTTCAGCTCAGGTATGTATGTTTTTAGATGATGCTGGACTGAAACAAGTGACAGGTTGGTCAAGAACCAAGTGCAGTAGGGAGGAGTGGAACACAAGTCCTGCAGCTTGATTGAAGGCAAAGATGTAATGAAATAAGAGGAAAGAAAGTCTCACTCTTTTTTACCTTGTGTATGTAAGTTTATAACAACTTGAAGATGTTTGGTTTTGCTTGTCAGAATTATTCTTGTGTACTTGTGCGTCAGCTAAAGTTTTCTTTTTGTTTTTAAAAAACATGCATATAATTAGAGTTACTTTCCTAACTTCTGAAGGTTTTCTCTAAGACCAACAAACGCGAAAGGTGGAAATAATCTCTTCACTTGTGTAGCATGCCATCCTAAGGAGGATTGTATTGCAACTGGTCATGGTGACGGAAAGATACGTCTCTGGTATGCTCATTTTGATTCATCTGTACACCCCATAAACTGGCAGGACAGTAGGAATTAAGTGAAACCTGAGCAAAACAGTCTAATTAGTCCTTATATTGCTCTTTATGACTGCTGAAAATGGCAAAGAATAGTCAGGCTTGTGGGGCTGCAGTACTTGAATTGACTTTAGGGTACAGCTTAATTTTAATGTTAAAGGGGGGAATGTTCCCATTCAGCCACACCCCACTATTCTGTAACCTATTTGAAAAAGGTAATGGGAGAGCAGTTGAAGTAAACTTTGTGGGCGATAGAGTCCCAGTGAGAGCACACTTGTGGAATTGCATGGTTAAGAAGCAGCAGCTTGCCAAGTTGTTCTGCAGCTCTAGGTTGCTCAGTATGTGTAAGATGTACAGTGTGCGCCAGGAAGGCGTACCATTCCTCTGGAAAGCTGCTGGCATGTTTCCTTCCCTGTCACCAAAGCATACAAGGAACTGTAGTTCAGAGGTTAGAAAAAAGATACTTGATTCAATTCAGTATTGCCCTTGGTTTGCTCAGTTGTTGATGGCCATGTGCTTAAAGTACTCTTTCCTTCCCCACAGGAGGAATTTCCACCACAACAGAGAGTATGTATTCTCCACGCTGCACTGGCATCACGACAGAGTCATGGATCTCTCTTTTTCTATAGAGGGTGAGTACAGAAGTCTCTCAAAGACAGAGTTGGAGAACGGGGGAAAGAAATGGATGGAAGTTAAGTTCATTCACTTACTAAGAAACAAGTTTGCAGAATATTAAGTATGTACAGGAAGGATCTGAAATAAGTGGAAGCAGTTGTGCTTTCTTGATATTATTTTGTTCGATGTTCATAATTCAAATATCAACCTCCCGTGGCAGAATGTAAAATCTAACCCCTCTTCCTACTGCTCCCACCCTACTCTGCCTCCTCTTCCATCAACAATGCCAATGAGCTCTTGCCAGAGTCCATCTGAATCTGAAGAAAGTAAGCCAGTGTTGGCTGAGCTCAAACCTAGTGATGAAAATCCAGTTAACTTTTAAGTGAATGTGTATTTCTTGGCATACTTCTTACTGCAGAATACTTAGAGAAGAACATCTATATTCTAACACAAATACTCAACTGATACAAACAGTAATGGGGTTTATGATTCCCAAAGCACTGTTTAAATTTTACTCTTGGCACAAGTTCTTGTTACTTCATGTAGGTTTCTCTAACAGTTTAACATGGGATAATAGGAAACATACATACGTGTATTGCAAAGGCTAGGCATGAGGAGTAACTTTTGTATGTGGCAGCTTAAGAAAGGTTTTTCAAAAACACGTGTTTTTCTGTCAGTGACACAAAAACATATGGTGATTTTTTTTAAAAACAAAACCTCTAACTGCATATTTATTTCCTGAAAAGGAACCAGCTTGCTGAGCGGAGGAGTTGAAGCTGTTCTAGTTCAGTGGCACAATGGATCAGACTGTAAGAAAGATTTCCTTCCTCGCTTGGGATCTGCTATTGAGTACATCTCCATTTCGTCTGATGGCACCCACTATTGCACCTTGCATACAGACAACAGTAAGCCAAGTATTTTAAGTACCACCCAATGTAAAAATGGAATGCAAATCTTTATCTCCTCTACTTCATTAGTTTCAAATGAGTTAACTAGATAATACATAGCAGGTTGAACACTGATCTGAAGGAACACTGGCTTAAAGCAGGTGGTTTTGCTCTTTTACCAGTTTTGCAAATTTGCTGTAGCTTGGCTACATCTTGATTTAGGGGCCTCACAGATTGTGAAAACATGTATGTATCAATCAGGTTAAGTGGAGACAGTTAAGGCCCTTTCCCTGCTGTGAGATGTTGATACTGTGTAGAAGCCTGCTGCAATTCTTTATATGCTTTTCCTTTCAGGAATTACAATAATAAACAGCAACCTAAGATTTTCCAAAAGTATTCAAGGGCTCATTAAAGGTAAGTGAAATGAAGTTTCTTCTCCTTAAGGGGTAGAATATGTAACTTCCAGTCTTACGTCGTTTGTCGTCTTATTTTTTGTTTCCAGCCAGGGATGTCAAGACTGGTCTAGTGGTTGATCCTAGAACCAAAGCTTTGGTCCTGAACGGAGAGCCTGGCCACTTGCAGTTCTATTGTCTCCAAAGTGACAAACAGCTATACAGTGTAAGTTGGACAGGCATGTGCTAAAACTTGAACTTATTCAGTCAAGTAAATGATACATCAGAATTTCTTTAAAGACTTAGTATGGCAAACAAAGAAAAAGCCAGTAGCTGTACCATGCGACTGGATTCCAGCCTGAGATTTTGTCAGCTTTGTCACAATCTTCTGTAAGCATAGCTAAATGCTGACAGTTGAATAAATCCTTCCAGTGTTGTTCCTCTCAAGTTATATGCCACAAACTTGTAGGTAAAATCCCCATGCAATATCCTCTTCCCACACAAACACTTTCTATTATTATGAAATTTACATGCCGTGATTTTGTTTATCCTGATTTTTTTTATGCCGCAGCCCAGTCAGTTCTATACCTTGCTTTCAGGACGTCCTTTCTCCATTGTTCTATGAATATCATCTGTAAAACTACACTGGAATTCTCAAACTTGTCTCATTGTCTTATTTTGCAGCTGGATATTGTTCAACAAGAATACATCCAGCAGGCAGGTTTAAACCAAACAGACCTGGTTAAAGTCTCATTCAGTGCTCAAGGCAAGTGGTTAGCAACAGTGGAAGAGAGAGAAGGAGAACCTGACCTTGAGTTACACTTGAAGCTGTGGTTCTTTGAAGAAGAAACACAAAGGTAATGATAACTAGGGCTGGCCTTACAGATGTCGAAGTCTGTATCTCAAGCGTGATGGAAGTGTCTACACACCCTTTGTCTTGCAAAGGGTTTTTCCAAATGACCTAATTATTGAAAAATTATAATCAATCCTAGGATTACCCTAGGAAGGGATGAAATGCATATGATACATCTAAAACAGACCACAAACTTGAGATAAATAGAGATTAGGGATAGTTGCCCTGAATGTAATTATTTTTCATGTTAGACAGGCTGTTCTAACCATGGGGCTTTAATACTTGTATTTATTTGTTGTTAAAATGATAGACTGGACAGTACGGATCTATAGCTTGCTCAGTTTTCCCACCCCTCTCTACTGTCTAGTCCTAGGTTACAGAAAATCGTGACCTGTTTTTTTCTTTCACAACACTTCTGGTTCAAACATCTGCCTTGACTACTTACTTAAAAAAATCACTTTTTGACTACTAGGTCTTTTCTTAAAGAGTACAGCAAAATAAAGCTGATGCGTGATTATGTAAATGCTGGAAAGATTGCTTGGAGTTCAGGCTGAATCATCACTAAATGAGCAATGCTCATTTAGTGATATTTTTTTTTGAGTACTTTGCCTTCTTTTTTGATGCATTGAAGCGACTAAGGAAAATGGGTCTGTAAATGTGATACCATTTAACTGTCTTATCAGACAGAAGTTTCTTTGATTCCTCTTCTCCCTGCCCGTTCCACTCATTCTAAACTTAAATTTTCCACAGGATCAAAATGAAGTAAATGACTGGCTTCTGTTTTTCTTTCCCTCTAGTTTTAAGTTGAATACTCAAATAAGTATGCCCCATGATGACCACATAACAGCCATGTGCTTCCGTGACATGGATGAATTGGAAGATAACTCCCTGATACTGGTAACAGCTGGCAAAGATTGTGTGTTTAAAGTCTGGGTGATACTAGAAGACACTGATCCAGAAGGTAAGCGTGGTCAAAGCATAACATGGTCTTACTTGCCACCTTACAACATGCTATAGAAATGTGACCTTAACTCTATCCGCTCCGAACCAGGCCCTCTAGTCCCATCCATTTATATATTTCTGCAGTTGCATGGAGTATTACGTTCTCCTGAGCATCCTCTGTCATGAAGTTCTGTAGTTTTGCAGTATTACGGACTGATACAGAGGTTCCTTAAACAGTAAAGACTTTACCAAATTTGCTGCAGAAGGGCACGGCACCCTATATTCTTTATTTAAAGGATTGTCCTTGTGTAATGATGCTTCCATGCTGGGAAAGTGGACCTTTTTCATTTCTGTGAGTATAGTCTTTAAGAATTCTGCTCAAGGGAGCAGGATGCAGAACAGAGATAGTGTTTTAGTTGCTGTTAGTATAAAAACAACAGCACTTTGGCATTCTGGAACTCTACCAGTTGAGAGTTCACTTTTTGAACATCTTTCCTTCCTATTAGATATTTGATCTGATATGAAGTTCTATAAAATCTGAAACAAGTCCTAGAATGGATATTTAGGATCCGCTTCCAAGATAATTAAATAACCAAATGTAACCAAATGCTACTTTATGAAATGCATGCTGATGTTTGCTTCTTGCAGCCACACAACATGAGAGGGGAGTGTGTTATTCCATATGTCTTTGAATGTCAAATGCAAAAGATTTCCTGCTGCTTAGTTTTGTTTTATTTCAGTGTTAGGCAACTAAGTGATCTTAAAACAATGTGGACTGAAGATGAGACCTGATGTTATTTTTATTTCCTGTGACAAGATAGCTTTGCATCTGCTGACTGGTCTCTTTAATGCTGGAGTAGTTTTTTATTACTTCAAAGTGACTGTACAGAGTTCTGTTCCATGGCATGCATAAAAGTAAAAATTAGTGTTGACTTCCTTTATGTATTCTTCCAGGGGAGGAGATGAATTATCAGGTGGAAGGATTCAATGTGTTGCATCTTCTGTGCAGCACATATTAGTAACGCAGCACATATTAATAAACTAACTAGTTCATACATAGAACAACCCTTCAGTGTTGTTTTTTTTTTGTAGCAAATCTCTCACTGTGCCTCTAGATGGTGCTGCGTTGCTTAAAGAAGTGAACTGGTTCTGGCTTTTTCATAGGCAGTTCTTATGTAACAGCTGTGAATTGATGATTATAAAGGATACCTTTCAGTATCTTCTTTCATTTTTTAAACCTACTGCCTGCTCACTTGAGAGCAGTTAATGTAGTTGGCAAAATAAACATGCTAATGTTGGGATGCAAAACAGGGCAAATGAAAAATCTACTAGATGCTCCTTGTACTAGAAAAAAAGGTAGATTCTGTATACTTCACAAAAACGTAAGCCTTCTGAAACAGCTCTCGTGCTCTTGAGCCTATTTTGCAGCACTAATACTTGAATTATCCTCTTTGTGTAGAGACTTGAATTTAACTAACTAATTTGCTTATTCAATGCAGCACAGCAAAGTTTGAGTTGGAGCTGTGACTTTGTAGGCAGCTATCACAACTACCAAGCGACCAACTGCTGCTTCTCAGAAGATGGCTCTTTGCTTGCTGTTAGCTTTGAAGAAACTGTCACTGTATGGGATTCGAGTACGTGGGATCTTAAGTGTACGTTTTGCCATCCACCTGGAAAGATAAGGTATATTTGGCTTTTGTATCTTCTTATATTTGGCTTCTCATGTCTTACCTGAATACTCAGAAAGAATCAATTCATAGTACTTCACGATTTTGTATGTGTTCCTAGGAATGTTGAATTTAAGTCTAATTTCATATTTCATATATAGAAAAGACTAACAAACTTCCCCGTTAATGTAGAGATGAATCAAAGTACTTAGGAAGTATAAATATAAGAAGTTAGTACTTTATTCTTGTATGCATTAATTCACTCAAAGTATATCAGTAAGCCATTATGCCATATTGACATTATTATTTGCATTATAAAACATGTATTTTGATTGCTGATAACCTCTGCTGGAAATCTATATTTGGCTGGCAGACTATCCCAGCGTGTTCTGTTAGGTGCTGCCACGTTAACAGACATGCTGAAGGTGTAGGTGTCCTTTCTTTCTTGCATAAGGATGATGAGGAGTGGCATAGGTCCACAGTACAGTTAAAAGATAAGAGACCCAAAGAATAGGACAGCCACAATATTAAGCTAGCTGGACTGTACAAATATACAGTAGTTCCTGATCCAGGTGAAGTATCACTTTTTTATGATTGCCTTAGGAAAGTAGGGTAGTTGGTGGTGGTGACCTCACTGGTTCCTCTAGTTAAACTTTTAGCCAAATCTCTCTCTAAACAAACTGAGTGATGCTACAAATGAACTACAATGTGCTCTTTCAGTTCTAGTATTTTTCTAGCTCCTTCTCCAAGTCATTACTGGCCTAATGTTAGAGGTTCTTCACATACCCATCTCCAGAAAGCTAGTCAGAGCAACCTATAAGAATATTTTTTTCCTACTTTGCTCTTCCTAGTCCTCAGCTAAGCACTAGAAATCTTTAATTACTGGAAGTTTTTTCCAGTCCTGATGTTAACAATTTGTAGTAATTACACGTTTGTTACTTAGGAGGTTAAAATCACTGCTTTAAAATCAGAATGTCGTAGGAACAGTTCCAAATTCTCAGTAGTCCTTATAAAGTTACGCATACTTGAAGTCTTCCAGACCTGTATTGTAGTTGCATATGACAAAGTATCTTCTCACTAGAGGTGAAAGCAAAACGCAAACTTCCCTGATTAAATATCAGAACTAAATCTTGACTCACAAGTCAAAGACATTCAGTTAATACTACATAGGGAAACAAGAATGAAATCTGAAGGTCATTAACTTTTTTTGACTTTTTGCTTCTGTAGGCACATCTGCTTTGGGAGACTAACATGTTCCAAATACCTGATTGGTGCCACTGATCATGGCTTTCTGTGTTGCTGGAACCTACTCAGCTGTGCATGTAAGATCAGCTTAAATGTGGGCTAGAGTGACTGTGGTGGCATCTAACATCTAACACTTAAATTTGCTATGATACCTTTAGGTAATTCTAGTTTGATCTAAATTCCAGTTTGATTCAGACATACGCACTACAGAATATCCTGTGGAGGTTTTTAATACCTCAGCTAAGATACTAGCCTTCTCAGTGTGCATGTGCATAGTTAATTCTACATTAGATAATAACACAACAGCTAGTGTTTCCTGCATTTGTGGAGGAAGTTGATAATGTTTATGTTTTGGTTCATCGGGGAATAAGTTAAGTTGTATGCCTCTTCCAGAGGTTAAGATTTGTGAGTTATTTCCATTTGACCTTCTTTATGGCAAAGCACCTGTATAGAACTGAATGCAGCCTTCTCACATCTGGCTGTTGCTGTGTTTGCTTTTCAGTGGAATGGAGTGCCCAACTCAATGTCGTCGTTCTGCAACCTGATCCCCTTTCAGAACACATTGCTGCTGTCTCATGGCTCTCAAAAGAGTCCAGCTGTGAGTACAAAGGCGGCTTTGACAAGGAGTAGTCAGTGGATCTTAAAACTGTGAAAGCATAATTTCTAGAAAAGGTTTTCTTAGAATTCCGTAAAAGCCAAACCTGAGTCTGTGTTTGCACCTGTGGAAAACTAAGCCGTGTCTGACAGCAGCAGTCAAAGCGTGTTGGCTCCCCGTCTTTTCTTCCAACAGTTAGCCTCCAATACAGGATATAGTACGGCATTACCTGTGTTCTCTGGTGAGGGTCCTGCATGTTCTTGACCCTCTCCTGTAAATGCAAAACTGTGGTTGAACGATACAGTTATGTGTTAGAGCTTCAATGTAAGTTAAGATTGATCTTCCTAGAGCTGCTGTTCTACAGAAAAGTTAGTTACCAAGCGTATTCTCTGGATTTGAATACTATAAAAGGTAACTTCTGTTATGCATTGAAGATATCCAATTAAAATTGCTGCAAACTAGTACTTAAAGACGATCCAATCTAGCCCTTACTGGCTGTCGTACACAGGGCACTGGCAACTATGCAGGAAGGTAGGAATTTCATGACTTAAAGGCAAGACATTTTCTTCTTGCAGTGTTTGTGTTTAAGCCAAATGAACCACGGCCAATCTGTATCCAGAGAAACCTCTGTAAAGAAAAGATCCAGTTTGCTGCCTTCGTTCCAAGAGATGTACCTGAAACAATTGGTTCAGAAAAATACCTTTGGCTAAGAAGATCCCAACTATGTTTTCTTACTGACGCACAGGTAAGAAATAGTGGTTAGCAGGGAGAGTGGTTCCTTGGGGGTGAGGGTGGTCAACTGCCGTTGAGTATTAGTTTCCTTTTGTAATTTCAAAGCAAGAAAAGCCATACGTGCTTCTTCATTAAAATCTTTTAAATGCTAAAATAGCTTAACATCAAATTTTTATTTACTGCTTTTTTGCTTCCAATAGCTTATCTTGCTTCATTCATAGAAGAAACTGTGTAGAAGCTGAAGTGTTGCTAGCTATGCAAATGTTTCATATGCTATTCAATTTTTCTCCATATTATTTGTGTGGTTGGTTTTTCTTGTCTGTTTTCCCCTCCACCAGCAAAGTCTATACAGAGACTTTAGGCTCATTCCTGCTTCTTTTTGTTTCTTTCTAAAATCAAGTTGTATTTGCTTCTTCCACTTGGCAAACAAATCTTTTTGGGCCAAACTTCTGCAGATTAGGTACTGAAACAGAGAAAGCAGTTCTAGGTGTTGTAACTTTGCTACATCTTTTTTTTTTTAGGAGCTAATGATGTTTAGCACAAAGCCTCCAGAAGAAAGGCTTACAGTGTCAAGCAAACAGGTACCTTTTAAAGACATTCTAATAAAAATGTGTAGCAGTATTCAAAATCCTGTTGGTGTTCAACTTGTCAGATTCTAATTCTCATCTGTCATGAAAATGCTCACCACATCCTGAGAGGGAGTCACAGGCCCTTATCTGAAGGAGCAATAATCTGTACTTGCTTTTGTGTTGGCAGAATTCCTGTCCAGAAAACCATTAAAAAGTGAAGTATTAGTAAGCTACTCCCTTCTTTTCTCATTTCCCTGAACAAAATCTGGTAATTTTCTAAAAAGAATTTAGGTGGCATACATGAAGCAAAACCACCTGATACTTCAGTAAGCTCTTCCCTTGTTTTGGTTTCTTTAATGCGTGGAGCCTTGATTTGTGGCCTCTGCTTTCTGGTGAGGATGTAAAATTGTCAGTCTGTTTTGATTTATCAGTGAGAGAACTTCAGAGTTATGATTCAGTATGTACTTCTATAGGGAAGTAGCGTGGGAAATTGAGTCTCTTATATTCACGTCAAAGTGTTCCATGCTCTGTGAACAGAATAAAACAGTAGTATTTGATTGACTTGGTTGATGAAATAAAATACATCAAAATAGAAGCTAATATATTTCTAAGATTCTAATCCAATTAGAATGTGGTTAAAAGTAGTCAGTTTTGGGGGGGGGGGGGGGTGAGTAATTTGGAGCTCAGGTTAAGGTATGTTGATCTAGGAAAACACCGGAAGGGTAGTTAAAATGTTTTCCCTCCAGTTTCATAACTCAGCAGATGCTGGGATGTACCTGATCTTTCAGTCATAAATGGCATATAGAAGCCATACTTTGGTACACTAGCCAACAAAAATTCTGGTGTTTTTTCTAGAAGTATGGAGATCCAGATCTTGGAAAGTTGTTACATCTGTGTAGGATTTTGTTGGAAAGGATGTCTGAGAGAAATAAGTACCAAGAGCCATGTCATATGGCTCACCTGAGTTAAATTTGAGTGTAGGGTTTTGTCACCTAGATTAATTCTCAATTTTTCTAGCTGAGTTTTGATATTTCATACTGAGAAGGTACTTAGATCTGTGATAGTGAAGTTCTAATTAAAACTGTCTTGTTTCAAATACAAGTTGTGTTTTTTATTCAAGCTGGCTGTAGAAGAAAGTCTTCCTGTGACCCCATTTAGCTTGCTGTTGGGAAAGCACAGACATCAATCACAAGGGGATATAGACCTTACAAAAGTAGTTCGTAATCACCAAGAGCAAGATTCCCCTGCTGTTAAAGAGGTAGGAGTAATTACAGTAAGTGTACAAGCAAAATAATGGCAAGCAAAGCTTTCATAATAAAGCTTCTCTTCTTTCTCTTCAGCTCCTGCACACTCCAGCACACGTTTTGCCGTCTGCTTCCTTCCTGTGTCCTATATTTATTAACTCATTGCTCATCTCCAAAGAGAAACAAAGGTAAGAAAAATGGGAGAACTCATACTAGTTACTGGGATCACTTGAATTTAAGTGCATCTTCATTTAAAGTGTAAAAACAGCTTTTCTAACACACTTTACCTTTGCTCCTCTTAGTTAATAGAACAGTAGGTTGCTCGTAGCCTCATCCAGCCTGGCCTTGAGCACCTCCAGGGATGGGGCATCCACTGATACCCTGAAGTCCTAAGTATGGCTGCTCTCAATCTGCTTATTGCCCAGCCAGCGTTCGTGTTGGGGATTGCCCCAAACCAGGCGTGGGACCTTGCACTTGGCCTTGTTGAACTAATGGGCCCAGGCAAACCTCATCTTCTCAGGCCTGCCAGGGTCCCCCTGGATGGCATCCCTTCCCTCCAGTGTCAACCGCACCACTCAGCGTGGTGTCCTCAGACTTGCTGAGGGTGAGGCAGTCACAAATTCACCAAGTGGTCCATCTGTCAAATCCGTATCTTTCCATGTTAGAGACAAGGATACCATGGGGGCCAGTACCCCATGTCCAGGTAGATGACATGAGTTGCTCTTTCCTTTACCAATGCTGTAATCCCATCATAGAAGGCCACCAACTGTGTCAGGCATGATTTGCTCTTACTGAAGCCGAAAGGATTTAATATTTCAGTGCTATTTCTGGATAAATGTGAGATTCTTATCTGTAATTTGTTAGAATGAATTCCTTGGTACTTTCTCCATACTTCTTGCTTTGGATTCACACGGAAAGATTGGTCCTTAGGTTTAACCTTGATGTTCTGTTTGGAATTCAAATTTCATTCCTAGTTAAGCTACAAAATACGAACGTATACTGTGAACACAGTTAGCTAAGCTTGTCTCATAATGCATCAATCCCAATTTAAAGGATTGATTTGAAAGGCACTTAAAAGGTTTGGTAGCCTGTTCTTCTGAAATCAGCACTCCTGTTGGACTGTCCAAGTAAACTTTTTCTTGCCAACAAAATACTGGCAAAAGTCGCATACAAAATACATAGAAATTTGTGTAGTCTCAGTACAGAAGAATTCAGGAGTTCTGTGGCCTCTGTAAATATTTGCAGCTGTAGAGCTTGTACTTTGACTGGTAATTAGTATGCCTGTGCATTTAAAGTTGCATACAACTCTAAGGACTGTAGGAGCAGGCCCCTAAAAGGCTGGTAAGTATATTTCATTGTATAGATCTATCTCCTTATTAATGTTAAAACCTTCTCTTTTCCATATCAGTATAAATAAACAGTGATGGGACACATCTATAATACGTTTACATTGAGTGATAAATTGTACCAGAACAGGTGATTTACAGGATACCAGGACTGTTCTGTCATCCAAGATGTTCCTAATGAGGTCCAAAATGTAACAGATTCTTGAATTAATAGCATCAAAGTACCATATTGTAAGTGGTGATTGTTCTGTATAATTAAGTGTAGTTTCTATTTCAGCGTGAGTTTATCCTGAATTGAGTGAGAAGGGAGCAGCTGCTTTAAATACCTCTATTTAAAAAAAAAAAACATTTTTCATAGGAACATGCTATTGCAGCAGTTTTTAAGACCCCAAGTGACCTTCTTATCTGAAAGACAAGAGTGGCCTTCTTAATTCTCATCCACCAGTATGTGCTATGCTTCTAATCTATAGAAGTGTGGAATAACTTCTTACATAATGCTGACAAGCATGTTGTGACTGTGTATTATGTTTGGAGAAAACACGTATTTGGTAAGCTTACTTCAAGGAGAAGACAGCCATTTGAAAAATAGCTTGTAATGGAGATGGCAAGAGAAGTACAGTAGTTCTTCTGTAGCCTGAGATTTAAAAAAAAAAACAAAACAAATCCAATGTCTGCTTCAAGTTATTTGCATGATAACTTACCTCTGTGCTACCCTGTGTGATGAGAACTACTTATTTTAATAACTATTTCCAATGCTCTTTTTTTTTTTACAGTGCTGAAGAAGTTGCTGATGAAGTAGAAATGGAAAGTGAAGAAGAAGAGGATTCAGATGAGGAAAAAGATGTTTCTGAAATGGAACAAGAAAATATAAAGCCTATGGATTTATTAGGAGAGATAACATGTAAACTGTCCAAAGCTGAGGAAAAAGAGCTCCGCAAAGTAAGAAAAATGGACTACAGTTGGATATCAGCTTTCTAAACCGACATCTTGTTAGTGTTTTATATTGTAAGTTGAAGCTTTGGATATTAAATACTCTTCCAAAAATCTCTAAAGTCCTGTTGACTGTGAACTTTTATCAACCTCTACTGCCATAAGAAGAGAACTCTGGGGAGGGATTAAAGTTTTGGAAAAAAAAAAAATGCATCTGTTCTTGCTTTATCACTGACTGTCTGTGAGCTTAGAAACATGACCTGTATTTTTTGCCATGCAAGTGTCTATAAAAGGCTGCTAGTGAAACTGAACTCGTTACTTGACTTGTGATGAGTTTCCAAAATCACAGCTAAGCCTCTGAAAACTTCCCCAGCTGAGGCTGGGCTGCTGAGGCCGAAGAACAGCAGCAAACAGCTTCAGTTCATGAAGTACTTAATCCAAGAATTCAAGGTCTGGTAGGGAAACTAGTTATGCTGTGTAGAGGTAAGTAATAAGTCTCCTCAGAAATTCCTTCATCTGAAATGGGTGACAGGTGGTTTAATACGTCTGGTTCTAGACGACAAGGTTCTAGAATATAGCTACCTCATATGCTTTGGTCTCAGTGTGTTTTCTGGTATTTGTACAGCACAGACCCTTAGGCATAGGGTACTTACATTCATTAGATCATAATGAAACCTTTACATTCCCATATACGGCATATCTTTGCTGGGATACTCATCTCCTTTCTGATATAATACTGTACACGTAACAGACGGCTCTGAGAGAGACAAGTGGAGGGCTAAACATAGGAACAGTATCCTGTCACGTTGTACTATAAAGGCAAGCTGATGGAGGTTGCATTGGTCAGAGAGCTCTGGAGAAACAATATTCTGCTAAAAATACTTGGCTTAAAAATACTGGAAACAGGTATGATACTTTAAATATTCTTTGTCAGTGAAAATCATACTCTCCCTACTTTGCTCCTGCCTTGGAAAAAGCTGGAAGCCACTTTCCTTTATCTTTTTCTAATACCCTATATTGAAAGGTGGCTTTGTTTTTGTTGTTTTTTTTTTTTTTTGGAGGCACAAGTGCCCTTCATCAGGAAAAAACCTCTCTTCCATGCATGCATGGGTTGGAAAGCAGCTGTTTATTCATAGTGGCTGTCAGCTGTAGCATACAAACAGGACTGTTCCCTGAGCCTTGGTACATGCTGCTTGCTGATTTCTGATGTCCTGAGTTTGTCCGGTGACAGCTGAGGACAGAGGCATTAGCAAGACCATATGATCTTTCTGTGCAGGTGTAACAAGAAGCTTGCAGAAAGGAGAAGCCTTACACACCTCTGTCTATGCGGTAAATGAAACGGTAACCCCTAGCAAACAACCACCCCCCTTCACTATGGACTCTGCCTTCATTTCGAAGTACTGGGAGATGAAAACACGTACTCTATGGTAATCACTTGTAATCATCCACTGTACCGAAAACAAGTCTACCACTAAATGAGTACTGGCTGAATTCATGTCAAATTAGTTTAAAATTCAGTAGTGTGGGAAAATAGTACACTTTTTACTCTAGAACTTTACAGTCGGATGGATGTCAAAACAGATGAAGGTGGAGAATAAAGAACATACTTTAATAAATACAGCCTTGCATAAAGCACGTTAGTGAGAATGTCTTGCCTAGAACTTGCATGAAGTGTCCAGTAGGGCATTACACACTGTTTCTATTTATTTCTTGTTAGACTGATGTGAAAAACGTCACTTGTTACAGTTTCAGGCTAAATTGGGGCTGACTTCATTTCGTGGCAGCAAAGGGCTTCTGCAGTTCCTCGTACAGCAGTCACATAGCGTAGCTCTTGAGACTGTTTATTACTTATGACTGTGAGGGAAAACAGACAAAGTATTTTCTTCTACAGTAAATGACTTTGAGACTAATATTGCTACAAATTTTAATACTAAGGGAAAATCACATTTTAGGCATTTCAGTTTGTTTATAGGCTTTGGTGTAGCAGAGAAATAGCACATCCTAAAATCTATGGATTTTTTTCAAGTTGTTTGCCTGAAGGTTCACTTTTTTAACATAACAAATTTTCAGGGAGAGAAGAGAAACACAATAATGCTGTTACGTAGAGCATAGATGAGGCCAGTTTTCTGTGTTTGTGTTTTTCTCCCTTTTTATACCAGCTGTTTGTATAACCTTCAGGCATACATACCCACGAAGAAAAATCTCAGCTCCCCAAATATTACGCAATTTTTATTTCTGTCCATTTCATTTACAGATCAACAGCTGGTGGTACTGCTTTTTCAGAACCTTGGACCCAATGGATTTTCCCCTAATTAAAAGTTTCAGCAGAACAAATGCAAAAAATGTGTTCAGATTTTAAGTGAAAAATGACGGGTTTTTGAAAGCTTGGAGGTTTTTAAAAGTAACAAATACAGAAGATCAGTACTCATTTTGTCCCCTTTTCAAAATGTGCACTATACTAGGAAAGATGCACTTAAAGGTTTTTGTCTTAAATAAAACCAGACTTCAGCCCTGGAGAAAAACAAGTGCAAGTTGAGTAGATAGATCTACTCCCATTGTTTCAAAAATGCTGGCTGCATCAAAGCCTGCAACACAAGGACAGCTTTAAAGGTAAGAAGGAAATCTCCCTATGTGTTAGCGTGCATTTTCTTTTCCTAAAGTTAACGTGTTCTTGGGAAAGCAAAGTGCTCTGCTGGAAAGTAACCGGTTATGAACAAGATACGACTTCCATGCCATTTAGTTTTGCGTTAGGGTCGTGGAGCAGTGTATGAGCAATCTTCCTCAAGAAAAGACATTGCAATTACAGTTCTGTTTCTAACCTTTGTCCTGTGTAAGTTTGGGGTTTCTGCACACTGAGATTGCACGTCCTCACTTTGTGCTTCTGTGTATATGTTTCTTCTCAAGCAGGAACAACGTTTCTGGTAAGAGATTTACTACGTTTAGTAGTTAAATTCTGACCAACCTTTTGGAAAACATTGTTTGAAAGATACTGCAATTACAACAAAGAATTTGGAGGGAGGGCTGGAACTTCAGTGTCTGATTTGCTCCAAATGTTTTGGAATGTTTTATTTTTAAAACAGTTGTTTTCTACTGTTCCTCCAGGGGTTTTGTTTCGTTTAGTTTTGCTTTTTTAAAGCCTTCTGTATCTCAGTGGGCATGAAGGTTCTCCATACTGGCCGATTGTACTTCGTGCCCTGTGAGGGTGGTTCAGGACCAGTCACCTTCAGGCTAGGGGAAGGAGCTAAACAGTGGTTACATTTTTTTTTTTTCAGTTTTTCAAGAACAGGAGAAAAAATACAAACTGCAATTTTTGTGAGGGTGTTCTAGTGTCACCTAGATCTTTGCTAGTCAGAAAAACAAGCCAGAGACAGTCTTCCTGCTGTTTGAGCACGGCACGTGCCTCCATCTGCCAAATCCCAGTGTGCGACCTGCCTGCTGAAGCATGTGGCAACAGTCAGAACGAGAATCAGCAGAGAGTAACAGCAGCACAACTTGAAATATAACTCAGGGGGACTGCAACAGGTCTTCGAGTTCCCCCTCCTGCCCTGAAGTACAATAACTGAGCTATATTCTTATTCCTGACGCATATTTGTCTTATTTTGTAATCCTCTCATAAAAGTCACTCTGCAACCCAGGTAATCTGTTCAATGCTTATCTATTCTGATGACTTTTTTTTTCCCTAATAAAAGTAAGGTTTGTCTGCCACAGCTCTTTTTTTTTTATTATTCCACATTTGTTGTGAACTTCTCTGGTAATAATCTGCTCAGTTTCCTTTAAACAAACACAAAAATCAGCTCCTCAACCTTTCATTTTTGTTTTCATCTATGCTCTCAGAGTCAGAATGATCCTCTGGAAGGTCTTTGGGGTAATGTTTACAGGTCAAATATTGTTCTGACGGATTCACTATAAATTCAAGGGTAATTTTTTGTCAGGGTCACCTAATACCAATAAATTGACCTGGACGGTCCTTAAAACTGTTCTTTCTTTATTCAGGCTTGTAGTTGTTGTTGATCGCCTCCGTGTATCGGCCACAGTTGAAGGTGGAAGCCAAGAAACCAGTTTATAGCTCAGCTACTGCTGTGATATCACGCAGCAAATAGTGTTTGCTTGAGCCAGGTCCCGCATCTCAGCAGGGCGCCGCACTCTGTGCATGCACCAGTTCGCATCGAACAGTCCTGGCATTAGTTTTGGCCTCTGCACAGCACTTCTTTGGGGAGTTAAGTAGTAGGTTATAATTATGTAAACTGGAATTTAGCCAGGACAGCGGGGTCACTCACCTCTAAGGTTGCAAAAGACATTTAAATCATACTCTGAACAGCTCAGGACTTAAACAGCTTCATTAACTTAGCACATGAAGGAGAGAACTTGCCACGACAGGATCATCACAACGTGAAATCATTACAAGGTGGCAGAAATTGTGACGAAACTTGCGTTACTGCAAAGCACTTCAGCCTGAAATCCTGGCTCTTCAGAAGTCGTGGAAAAGCACCCTTTGGCTTTGTACTCCACGAGCACAAAAACATACAACCCACGGCAAATCCTAAATCTTAAAATGCCGTTATGAGCTGGGTTCCTGGTGCCATGATTGGTTTAGAAGTGGATGTAGTCCAAGCTCCTTATGTTAAGAAAAGGTTCTGTGTAACAGACAGAATGAAGCCCTTCAGGTAAATAGCAGTGTGGGTGTAAGGGTTACCACAGAGCTACGGAAATGTTTGGATCAGCACTTTTGAAGGTTACAGCTCTCTTACACGCTTTAAACACATAAGCAGCTGCCCTGGAAAGAAGCATTCCCACCTTCTAGCTAACCTCCTCTGCTCATTTCTGCTGCTGAATCACTGCCAGCCCTGTGCCAGCACAAGCTTTCGTTGCCCTTGCGGTGAGCTAGGCTGGGGGAAGAAATCTGGCTTAGAACTAAGCCTGAAAGGACACAAATAAACAGTTGAAGATGGTCACTAAACTGCAGCCAAGTTGCCCTGAGAACAGTGGAGGACTTTTTTTTCAGAAGCTTTTGTATGCACGGGGGATGACGCTTTTATGCTAAAGATCCCAAATCCCACTCTTTTCTCACGCGGTCACAGAGCCTATCCCTTGTGCTACAGGAGCTCCCCTACACCTAGTGCATTCCTGAGCCCTTCGCTGGAATGGAGCCTGGAGGCACCTCTCCCCCACAGCAGCAAGGCCACTTGCCCCTTGCGCCCTCTTCTTCCTCGCCTGGACCGATGGGGAAAATACACAAACTTCCAAAAAAGCAGCAGCCCGTGGTTCAAAGTGCATGCTTTTAGCTTGATGCTCTCACAGCATTAAACTGAGAGGGAATCTTTTCTTAGCTTCGAAAATAAAATCGGTTAAATAATTAGGAGTTTTTAAACACGTAATAAATATCGTTATTGGAGCTGTGACCTTCATCTTCTGTCGACCCACACGGCTACATCTGTGTTGCTAAGAATTAGCCTTATCTTTCATGAACAGGCACTGCAGAGCAAATTCCTTCATGAGAGCAGGGAAAAGGAATAGGTTTCAAGAAAGAAGGTACTACCTGGAAAAGGAAGAATTTGGGGCCTATTTTTCAAAATGACTCTCTTACACTTATAAATCCCTGATTTAAAAATAGCACAGACTCTGGATTATCTCAGCCGTAAAACTGGCTATCAGTTTCTGTTATTGATGCTTCAACTTGTGTTTGTTTGCAATGCTACTTAGTTTATTATACTTCCAGATTTAATACTGTGATCAAAGCCTCAGCTGTCTTGGCTCTTTTATGTCCTTCAGTGACCAAAGGAGTTTTCATTTCATCCCCAAGCCAGCAGAACAAGCCAGCAAACAAACAAAACTCCCAGCAGTATCTGAGATGCCATCGCTTTCATTTATAGCTGCCTACCTCACAAATACTAATAGTAATGTTCTTTGGCATTCTTGCAGTTTGTCATTCCAAGGCAACATGCAGTTTCTCCAAAGTAAAGCTTCTGCATGGAAAGGTTTTGTTCGGGTTCAGTTTTGGCTGTGCTTAGAGCTTCCCTGTCCCCTTGGCTTCTCTTGCTTTGAGTTCCGGTTCTTCTAAGGAAGAAGTATGGGGGACAGGACAAAAATCTGTCACGGTCCTCTTCCCCTTTGAAAATTATGGATCTGGAAGTTCAGGGGATTCATTACAATTACGTTAAATAGGCCTTCCCAGTATGAAAGACCATTAAAAGACCAGAAACCTGTCTTAGAAAGAAGAATGGGTTTGTCCCCCTCTGTCGTCCACGTGACAGACCAGCAGCAAATGCTCTGTTGCGACCAAGACAGTAAAGGTTAGGATGTGCAAGCCCCGGATTGCCCACCTTTAGTCTTTTCTCCTTATTTTTCACATGAACCCACAGACTGCCAGTTGCTCTATTCCTCATGCCACTTCAAAATCATAGAAGGCAAAGTACTACAGGCAAAACCAGATATAAAACATGCTGCTAGTACAAAGAGGCTATTTAAAAGCTGAAATAGCCCATTTTGAAAAGAGCCCTCTTTCACTTGCCATGGTGGAAAGGAAAGTGGGATTTCTGAGAACTATCACATATGGTAGGGAAGGAAAATTTCCATAGTGCTTCGTCAGTCAGTCAGTACGGCATGTTTTTCCTGGATGGCAAATTCTGTGAGCAGGCTGGGGATACAGGGGCAGCTCATCTTCCTTTTTCTATGTGAAATCCACTAGCTGATCTCAAGGATTAAATGGAAAGAAAAACTTGTATCACTTGCAAAATAAAATAATAATAATAAAAACCACACTTCTTTCTACATCATCTGGTTTAGAAGAAGCCAGAAAACCACCCCAAACACACATCACTGAAAATCACCTGGAAGCAATAAATAAAAATTTCCATTTAACCAGCAAAGAAAGTTCCAAAAACATTTCAACCTTGAATAATGCATTGTAAGTAGAATTACTTACAAAACAACTAAAGGTGGGTTAGGAAATACACATGCTGGAGGCTTTCTGTGGCCCTTCTCAGCTCTAACTCAAGCCATTTATGTTGTTAAGGCAAATAATCCAGTAGAGCTGGCAATAAGACTGCAAAGATATCGACGCTATACATATAACACAGCCACCCTTGAGACCTCGACCTAGAGATGGCTGCCAGTTCACATATGAACAATTCAAAAAGAGGGCTGTTTTTGCGAGAAAACAATCTAGATATGTTCAAAAGTTCAAGCAGCTGTTCCGACTACATACAAGTGCGTGATGTACAATGCAGAAACCCAACATGCAAAGACATTTTACGCAGCTTATGTGCTTATCCCTTTGTTAGCCAAGCAAGAATGAACCTACAGAGACTCGTTGCAAGAGTAGTGTCAGCTAGAGAAGGAGCAGCAAAGGGGAACTGACAAGAAAGGGAAGGAAACATGCCTAAAAGCTTTAGGAAAAAGAAAAAAGTTCTGTGCACAGCACAGTGTTGCTGTTTCCCATGGTTTTGTGGCTTTGGGCTCTCTAAGCTCAGTCTCCAGCAGCTACTTTTCCTCTACCTGGAGCATTCATGTCTCTTCTCCGTATGAATTCTCTGGTTCCACACCACAGGCTCCTCTCCAGCGGGACGCTCATGGCAACTCTCTCCTCTTACCAGCTGCTCATCCCAATGAGCATGCAGTAGTGCAGCCTCTCGATCAAACAGGGTTAAAACTGAGCAAAGGGTTCAAAAGTTATTTGGAAGGGGAGGGGAGAAGAGGGAGACGCACAGAGAGAAATTGCAGGAAGTTTCTTTTTTTTGAATGGAACCAACCTAGAAATCAATTTTCTCTCCTTTTGTGTAACTCTCTACTAGCCAGTCATGCCAAGTTGGAGAGGTGGCTGCTGTGCCTTCCTGCCCTGCGCGCACGTACGGGGCCACCTGCAGTACCGGGGCAATCTGATGCTAATGCACAGGGGCCAGAATCCCTCTTCAAGACCCCGCTGACCTACGCGCACATGAGCAGCAAGATGTTCAACCAGAGATGGCCCAAAACCTTTACAAGGAGCTTGTTACAGCAACTGTGTTTGCAGGGGACGTACCCCCCCCAGCAAAGCTCCTCCTAGGGCACAACACCGCGGGTCACACAGTAGGAAACAAGCCGGCGAGGGGGGCTGGACTGTGGGGAGAACAAAACAGATGAAAATAACTGCACAAGTCCATCAGCAGATGCTCCCAGAGAAAGAGCACCCTCCCAGAAGAAATGTGTCATACCTCAGTACATTTGCAGGAGCCAACTACTGGGTCTATAATCCTCCATCTGACAATCACGGGAACAAAAATTAAAATAATCTTCAGGAAAGGAGTACTAAGAAAGGGAAGTTACAAAGGAGGAAAGGGGCTCTTTTTGATTTTCTTTTATGTCCACGTGGAACCAAGCTCTGGCCCTCACATTTGTTGTACCTGTCATTAAGGAGCAATCTGCTCTTGCACAAAGTGCCACCAGGAACAGAGAACTCCTGCTGTTTTCAAAGCCTGCAAACTTTTCCCTTTCACAAGTATCTGCTGATCAAACAAAATGCTGTAGACATAAAGCAGGCACAAGTGCTTGGTTCTGGATAACCATCAAGAAATGTGGATCAAGTCCTTGCACCCTGTTTAATGCGCTCAGTCTTCAACAAGGAAACAGAATTGAGCCATGGAAGTGGGCTACTTCCATCACGGAACCTGACCCACCCAGGAGCTTTGCACATCTTTTTTAATTACCATCCAAGAGTTACTAAGAAACCACATCTAGACTAACGCAAACATAGCACCGATCTAAATAAAGTTTAAAATAAAAGCAGCTTGACAGACCACAGAAAACAAATCTTTTAATGAGGCATTTGTTCTAATTTTTTCCTCCAGGGGAAAAAAAACTGTCCACTTAACAATAGGGAATAGGTGAATTTTCTTAACACGTTACTGAAATAATCACCTTAATTGTCATTTTCTTTTAAGTTTCGTAACAGCTGTAGGCTCAGATCTATAGAATCTATTAAGAAGGGGATCAGCAGGGTTCCACGGAAACGAACTCGGAATCTTTAGGTATTATTTCCTCTCAAGAAATTAAAAGAGTAAAGAATTTCACAGTAAACATTCAATTGAAAATAATAAATTAAAAACTACTTTTTTAATGAAATCCAGTCAACATTAATCATTTTTAAGTAGAATGAGAGTTACAAAGCAGCCTTTTTTTAAATCCTGGGTTCATTTTCCAAATTCACTTTGACTCTTCATTAATGAGATCACACTGCAAAGAAAGAGATGTGAACCAGCCCTCCGTGCAGGTCTGCTAATCCTGTATTTGCTACTAGCTCCAACTATCAAGAAGGTTAAACGTTTGATGCTCATAAAGCAAAATGAGCATAAAATGAAGGAAATGTATATAATAAAGAGAGCAAAATGAGGTTATTCGAATTTTGGGGAAAAAACTTGAGCAAAGGCTAAATACTGAATTGCCCTGTAGGAAAGCATATTTGATGGAGGGAAGCATAAAAGCTCTTCTGGGGAAAAAAGATCTGTGCGTTTTGGTATCTCATTGATGGAGACGAGCTCCATCTTAAAAGCAGTAACTGGAAGCTCGGTTTTATTCGTATTTATGGCTTTTAGGGTAAATTACAAACCAAAAGGCAACAGCAAATAACAATTCCGCAATTTGGAGAGCAAGAATATTTGTCATTTGGGATTACAGGCTGTGAAGAAATAAAGTTCTTCAACCCAATGTGTTTTGTTTGCTCATCTCATGAGCCCCTCATGAAAGGAACAGAAAACAAACAAACATACGAAACAGCTGTGTTTGCATTTAAACAAACATTAATTGATTCAAGTAATGAGTAACCTCAAAAATAGTTCAGAAAGCACATAGCATCCTTCAAATATTTGTAGACTATTAGAATTTAACTACTTGAATCACGTATGTGGTAGCCTTTATTAAAATGCTCTGGAAATGAGGGGAAGGAAGTAGCTGGTGCACCAGACTTGTAAATCTGACTATAACGGACTGACAAGATGGAAGGCAAGTTGAATACTTTGAAAAATGTTCTTGGCAGTAAGTCTACCTTCAGCCTAAGTTCCCAGCTGACAGTTCAGTGACGCTTGTGCTCTTTCAAGAGA
Source organism: Oxyura jamaicensis (assembly GCF_011077185.1). NCBI lineage: Eukaryota > Metazoa > Chordata > Aves > Anseriformes > Anatidae > Oxyura > Oxyura jamaicensis. Next base: position 4,191,054 of record NC_048899.1, on the reverse strand, counting down.
AAAGAGAGGAAAAACTATTACAGAAATAACCTGGCAGCTGTGTCTGGCTTAGCCCATTATTCCGTCTGCAAACCCACCAACATGTCCAATACATATATGAGCAGGTATTAGGATTTACAGCATATTCTCTTTAGAGAAACATGCTAAGTCCTAACCGATAGCTTAGAGAAGGTGCGCAGATACTATCGGGAGCACATGGGAAGGAAACGCAGCACCTGGTATTGATGTATTGTCCTATGGCTGTGCTCCACTTTAGAAAGTGATAAGAGGAAAGGAAAGGAAGAGCACATTTCAAACCTGAATAACATCTTTACTATTTACCTATAACATCTTTACTACTGTTTTACACTAATTTCTGACTTTCTTCTGTGGAAATCGTAATTAATGAAAAAGGATCCTTTAAACACTCCGTCAGCACAATACAGGGCACTGCTCCTTAGCAAAGTGTTTTCCCTTGTCTGTAGTGTAAGCAATATCAACTCCCAGCGTTGTGCTAACAAGGGAAATCAGGGGATCTCTCTGAAATACACAAACACACCCAGAATGCGCTGAGCTATACGGCAGGCATCTCCAAACCATCTCTCATTAATCAATACCATGCTTCTGGACTTTCCTGTATTGGCTGAATCGGTTCCATTGCTATTTAGAAATAAAAATGAAGTCGGCAATCAGAACCAGATGATATACGCAGAACATTTACAATTTGTTTATTTTTTTCTAAAACCCTGGAGCAGATGCTATTATTAAAAATGATTAAAGGAAATTCTAATCAAATTTAGCTCGCAGTGGTGGTAGTTTAGCACACTAAATAAATAAATCCTGCATATCAAGCCTTGGATGTAGGAGAGAAAAAAAGAGCTTACTTGGACAGCAATTCAGTTAGCTGAGCATACATCCATGTTTAAGATCACAAACAATCCCACTGAAGCCCATGAGGTCAATCACATGGAAAAGTTGTTACCCTCGTCACGAAAGACAGAGGCCAGCTCGCGTCCCTGGGCTGCACGGCCTGTGACCAGTGCCCACATCACCGAGTACACGTGCTCTGCACAAGCAGGTATCTGCTGCAGTAGTTCCTTGTCTAGAGCTAAGACCCGTAAGGGGGAAACCCCGAACAATTCACTAAGAGAAGGCTCGTGCCCAAAAGCGAGGTCAGGCACCCACAAGTACAGCTGTGAGGCTGTCACCAAAAGGATGAGGACTCTTTCCATGGCACACAAATTATATGTGCTTTGTTATTTCCTTTCTGCTTGCTTCGGGAAGGTAGCACAACATGTCCCCAGACAGTATTTCAGCAGTCAAACAACTCGTGGAACTGTGCACGCTGCACAATTCGAGGCTCCTGTGCTGGAAAGTTAAAAACCCCACCGAGGAACTCCTTTCATACATCATCCTGTTGAAAAGTTTTCAAAATTACTGCCTTTTAAGAAAGATGGGGGAAAAAGTTGTTCAAAACTGATGTAAAAGGTTAGAGATATGTGTAATGAAAGACGCACCTTGCACTGGGTGGCAAAAACCTTCACTGCTTACCCTGTTGGATTTGTCTATATTAAAAAGAGCAGCAAGGCCTCCAAAGACACTGGTGACGTTTCAATATATATATATTTTTCACTTTCATTTCCAAAGAAACTAAAGCCATCCCAGTTTATGACGACAAACTCAGAAAATATCCAGATAGTCCCAGATCCGAATTATCATGTGAAATGAGACTCTATTGAGGTCTGGTAGGCCCCAAAGATTAAAGCTACAGCATGGTCCGCAACTGTTTACACCTCCAAGAATGCCGATCTCGTGTGGGACTGATAACACTGCTGTGGGCGGTCCACTGACGCAGTTTAGTCAAGAGTCTGGTTTAATATTTTGTAGTTTTTAATTTCGTACATGTTTTTTAAATTCGTATTTTGTCATGTGAGATATTTTGACTTTTGGTAAATCAAAGCTGAGAAACATGTCAGACTTTGCTTTAATCCCACGAGCACATTCCCCAGATCAAAATCATATGACTTAAGGGTCATCTGTGTTCCTTAAGTGTTACTTCAGACATCTCTGCTCATCGAACCACTAACAAGTCACGGCACTTCTCTCCTGCTCCCAGCCCCCAAACCAGATGAGAAAGCTGATGGAGCAAATCTGCTTGTGGCTTCTAGGGCTTACAAAAGGGGATCGTTCATGCTTAGCTGTCCCCCCAGTTGTGCAGAGAAAGGCCAGCCACAAAAATAAAAAGAGTTAAAAAATAAAAAACAACTCTTGAGTAATGCACTGTCTTTATTGTAGCTCTCATTGCTTACAGTTTTTACTGTTTTTCAGCTTTTCCTTTAACTTTTCACATGGCATGTGTTTATTTTAAGTATCCTGCCAAAGAACGAACCACCCGGGCGATAAAGTAAGGGAGCTGTGGTTGCGGTTCCACTGGAACATGTTCCCACAAGGACCTCCAGGGCCACAGGAAGGCTCAAAAGAAGAAGCAAAGCAGTCCTTAACCATTGACTTCCCACAAAGCATACCTTGCCACGGGTGGCCTCATCCAGCTGAAGCATCTTTTAGACTGTCTCAAAGTGCAGCTTTCAGTCTAGCTAAAATGTATTTTTAGAAAAGAACGTTTAAATAGCTGAGATGGAGAAAGCTTCAAGTATGCCTCTCACTCCGAATGCTTTTATCTTCAATTTTTGATCTACGGCCAACTACATGACTGGAGGAAAAATACACAACTTTTCCTATTAAAAATACACCAATACACACGCCAAGGATTTTATTCCATGTTCCAATTCCACAGAGGAAAGGCATTCAAAGATTACCAACAGACACATCTCTTTTCGTACCAACAAGCTGCAGCTCAGTTGGATTAATCACAAAGGTAGCTCACAAGTCTTTGGAGCTAATGTGAAACAGGAAAAGTATTTCCTTCCTCTTCTTCCTGAGAGTGGACTTCCGTCATGAGATGACATGCGTTTCATGCGGCTGGGGATGGAAGCAGCTCCCCTGCACAGCCACCCCCCAGAAAACACATTGTGGAAAAAGAAAAGTTCCCCTTGGCTTTGACTCCAGCAAGTCTGGCAGCCTGAACAAACAAGTCAGTCTGAAGGCTAGCAGGGCTGGTAAGGGCAATCAAAGAGATAAGAAGAAAGCACAGTGTCGGAACTGGACTCCTTAGACACTTCTATTCCTCCTTCCAAACCTCCTCTCCTGAGCTGGCCCAGAAAGGGATGCGTCTTGATGAGGAACTTGAGGGTTTGTAATTAGAAAAGGAAAACACGGAGGTTTAAAGGAAAATACAAAATAGGCGTCTTAATGGCACCATGTAACACGTAGCTGAGGAGATAAACGTTGTTCCTCCTGCCTGGGTTCTGCCTGAGATGGACGTCTGGGCTGGGGGCCTCTGGGCACAGCAGTCAGGAGGACAAGGTTATTTATCGCCAGTGCCGTCTATCTCCGCTGTTGCTGCTACCGGTGTACCTGCCTGGAGAGAAAATAGTGCTGCTACCTCTGCTCCTTTCCACGAGGAAGGCCGGTACAAGAGAAAACACTTCTTGTCTTAGCTTGTTTTTGAACCAAACCAGGAGTTTTTTCTGTCCCCATTTCAAAAATTTCAAGTCTAAAGAGCTTTTGAGTAAAGAGTTTAGAATGGAGATTCGATGATTTCTAGAGGTAAATATAATGCTGACAAACAACCACTCACCTCTCTGTGGGGGCACAAAGCTTCTGGAGAGAACTACAAAGTGATAGCTTGAGTGGCTAGCCTAGTGCGAAGGCGTCACAAAACAAAAGTCCTATTTTAACCGCAGGAAGCAGAAACACCATTCAGCTCACACAAGGTTTGGACCGAGTGTGAATTTCCAAAGCTAATGTTCACAACTGGCTTTCTGCAAACAGCCTGCAGATGCAGCATTTTTCACAGGGAGGACCGAGAGGACCGAGAGTCCCCCGGCCCAGGGCGGCCCCACCAGCCCAGCGCTGAGCTCCGTGCTCGGGGACACAGAGCGGCCACAAGGCCCTGGCTGCTCTGCCATTCAGCCAGCACTAAGGGAGCAATAGCGCTGCCCACATTCTTTATCAGTGAACGCCGAACTCCTATGTCAAGGATGAAGTGGATTGCTTAATACCTGGGTCAAGATCATCATGGAAGGTTGCCTACGTCCAATGAGCATCTCTATCGATAGACTCTTACAGCAGAACATGCACAGCATAGGGATTTTTATAGGATAAGTAATCCCTTTTATAGTTCATTTTTCCAGGATTTTTTTTGTATTGTGAAGTGTGACATTTAACTACAGGTTTCAGACAGCAATTTAATCCATTAGGCATAAGACGAAGGACCTATTTTTATTTTATTAAACTTTTGCCCCTAGGACCAATCAAAGCAGTAACAAGAGCACGATCCTGAAAGACAAAATCCCACTACATAGGCCTGGACCACTCCGGTACTCGAGACTGAAGTACCTGGAGAGGTATCACACTGCAGTTGCACAACAGGTAAGGTGTGGGGGTGACTATTTTTATAATTCTTTGCAAAAGCTGAACGGTCATAGCAATAATTAGCAGTGGCCCTTGTTCTGAAGCAGTAACCACATTTTCTTTCTGGCAGGCAGCTTAATTAATGTTTGCAAAGGAGACTGAGATCTATCAATAGAAAGTGTACTAGAGGCGGAAAAGACATCACCACCTGTGTGTTATACAGACCTGCAGTAGCTTTACTCCTTTGAAACCTAGTTTGAATTAAGAGCTGCAAAAAACTTTGATGTGAAGCAAATAATTGTCCTGCCCAAAACACAAGCTGTTTTTGTGCTTTGAAGATGTGTGGCAGTGAAGAGTGGGAAGTCACGACTGACTTCCATGGGAAACATATGACTCCGCAGTACCCCTGTCACTGCTCAGACGTCTACTCCTGGGTCGTCTGATTACACTATGAAAGGATGTGAAACCTCAGAAGTATTATTTCTTGTATATTTGTACATGTCATGAGCACAATGAACACAATTGCTCCCAGGAGCAAATCACAGAGCACGCTGCGTGCTTCTTGTTGGAATCACAATGCACTGAGCACGGATTTTGATCTATTAAAATAGACTATTTACAGCTAGTGGTTCTTTTTTGAAGACGTTTCCCCTTCTGAAATGTCATTAGGAATGTGATGGTAGACGTGTGCTGTCACACATATTACTTTACATGGTGAAGGATGCACCATTAAGCACGCTGTGTGTATTAGGGCTTTGGTACTGACCACTTCATATTGTAATGAGGAAGGTTCACAGAAGCATTTTCCCCCACAGATTGTCAACCAAATAGCAAAAGCTGATGTGGCATAACTCATTCTTCCCTTGAAAGTGTAGCTCACCAGGAGAAAGAACCACCAAAACCTGGTCAGGAAACACATTTGGCCTGTTCAGAGAAGCCGAGATATTTCCGGGACCGATAAATAAATAAATAAATAAAATTGTTTCTGATGCTGTAGTAAACAAATGAAAATAAAAACAAATTTAATTCACCTAAAGGCAGAAACACCTGGCTAACCTTAGCAGGTGACATGTAAAAAATGTGTTCTTAGACATAGCTGTATAGGCAGACAAAATAAATGCTTTTACATATCCTACTGTTTGTTTTTTTTTCTCTGCTCTATTTATGCTTTTGTCATACACCTCTCAAAATGCCTGAATATCTTTGCAATGCCTTTCTGCTCAGCGTCTCTTAGCAATGCGCAGTCATTTTGCAGCTGCTGCCTCTCCTCCTCACATTTCTGGCAAGTGTCTCTGACTCTGACAAAACACATAACTGTTGGACCATAATACAAATTACTACAAAACCACTTTCTAATTAAAATGCCATTCTTATCCGAGCAGCTGAAATTACTTGAAACTAATATTATAAATATATATATAACTCATAAAATATTTGTTCCATTTCAATCTTTTTTTCTTTTAATTTCTAGCCTGGGTTAGGAGGTAGAAAAAACAAAACAAAACTCTGAAAGCTTGCAAACGGGAGCAACAGAAGTTCATTTCAGACCATATGCAAGGCGAAAGAAGCACATTAGCTCTTTTCGAGGCAAAAACAAAGATCATGTGAGGAATGTGCCAACTTTCCATAGATAACCAATAGAAAACAATTTGACTTCCTTCATGTATTTCTGCTTTTCCAAGGTCAGAGGAAAGAGAAGAGTTTCAAGGAAATGAAACTCCCTAGTTACAAGTATCAGCATGATTACATTTGCTATATCTGTGCTGAGACACACGACTTTCTAAGTGCAGAAATAAATAACAGCAAATATTCCAACAAGTGATCCTGAGGTAAGAGGCATCACGTGAATTTTCTGGTTCGCTTAGACATAATGTTTTGGAGTCGGCAGCCACATGTCGTGGTTAACCCTCCTCTTATAGGCACTGGAGTAGGTTCTTCAGCAGCTAAAGCATCCTTGCTATTCACGGCCTCTAAACCAGCAGATTAAGCTGCTCTCCGGCACAAAATTTCTTCCATATCAGTGGCAGCGTGGAAGACAGTGACATATATTCTGGGGCTGAGGTGGAGTTCCTTGTATTAAATTAAGCACAGACTTGGGGTGGTGCAGATGGTGTTTTGTACGCTGCTGACCTCATACCCACATCTTCGTACTGTGCATAGAAATGTTTTACTGTACTCCGCATCTCTGTTTAAGGAAGTATTTTCACTACTTTGTCAATAAATTAGCATTTGAAGCTTCACAAAATATAATGGAGATTGCTGATTCTCAAACAAAATCAGCCTTATCATTTCTGGTAACAGATGTGCTATGACAGGACTGCGGCCCAAAAACGGAGCCCTGTGTTGCACTCCTTTTGGAGACGCAGCGCTCCTCAGAAAGCGGAAGGGAAGGAGGTAAAGGTGTGGAATAGAGCTCCGAACCACCTGTTAATTCATCCTTTTAAGTGCCTGTGTACTGAAAATAGTTGCTAGATTGAATTTAGGTCATAAGCCCATTGCTCATGAGATCCAAAGCCCATTGAAACGTATGCAAGTATTTTCCCCCATCAACTTCCATGGGCTTTAGGTCTGGCCTGCATTCGTCCACTTAGTCCTTAATCTACAAACTGTCAACCTAAATAATGGGACAAAACTTTCAACAATTAGAGAATACCACTGCAGAAACCTCAGCAGATATTGCTCCTGTTATATTGCTCCCTCAATACTGAGCAAATCCTTTGGAAATATTTTTCTCCTCCCAAGCTGCTCTTCTCTGCAGGCATTTCACCACGCCTGGCATGAGCCCTTCAGGGGGCCAGAGGCCACTGATGCTGTGAGCTCCTGTGGGCACTGAAAAGCCCGGGCTGCAGCACGACGGGCCGGTGGGTGGGAAGGAGAGGGCTTTAGCCTCTGACCGAGATACTGGAAGAAACTCTGAGACTCAGGTGAAAGCTCAGGGAGAAACACACTCAAGCTAGGATGTCAGCCTAAAGGTGCTGAGCAGGTCTGAAGGTCAGAGTAATGGCAATCTGTTCTCAAACCGTGAGAGCTGCTTTCGGGGTGGTTGCTAATGCAGAGACGCTTGCACTTACTTCTTGCGTCCACTCCTACTGCCCGGCCAGTTAACAGAACCTAGGCTGTTGTGGAGAACATCTAATATGCGTATTTTTCACCTGTAGCCTCTCAGTTTAAACTGTAGTTTTCCTGGCTCCCCTTTAGCTCAGGGAACAGAAGCAACAGAGAGGATTATTTCAGGCCAACAGAGAAATATTCGCAAGGGAGAACCATTAGGTTCATAAAGCTTAAATCATTGTATTGATTGCTCCCTATCATTCCATGTATGTTAAGCCTAACGTAAGAGAAACCTGACCCTTCCAAAATATGTAAGACTCCTAACAATTGGATTATTACTACTTTAGCTCAAAGTAACTAATTGTTTCCTACCTAATGAGCTATGTTACCACGTTGTGCAATAGCTGCTTTCTGGCTTGGTAACCAGAACTCAGGCTTGTGATTTAATGCAGCTGAAAATACATACTAGTAGTTATAAACTTGCCTTATAGGAAACTGCACACATCTCCTGACCACTTGAGTACAACTTCTGTTCACGTCAGCACAGACTCAACACCCGCAGTTGGAAAAGTGGACGGTTATTCTCTGATCAGCTGTAACCATCATTCTGATAACACTTCAGTAACAAGACAGACAGTATTTTTAGCTTCTTCTCACTCCTAAAGCCTGTAATCCACACGGGGGATCTATTCAGGTTTGTGTAAAGTGCTTGCTGCATGTACTAATAGCTTGAAGTGAAAATTTACTTAAAAGTAAGGGTTTATACCGCAAGTCAATAGCCTTATCAGATTTGTGCCATCCAACTTTTTGTGTTCATATCTCATCATTCTAATAATTAGCATTATTAGATAAACATTATTAATCTGAAGTGGGTGGCGAGTGGCAAAGGTAATATTGTTTCATCTTTTAAAAAATGGAAGGTCCTATACAGACTTGTCATTAAATAGTATTTTCCGGGGGAAGTGATTCTGGAGCCTAATCAGAGGGTGTTTGGTTTTCCAGGCATACAGAGCCACTCACACATGTAGTTTTATCATCATGATGTTTTAGACAGAAGGGTAAGATGAAAGAAAGTAAAAGCCAGTCATATCTCCATCCAAAAAACACGCAACGTGCGTTGGCAAGGAACTTCTTTACATGGAGAAAAAACAGAAAGAAAAGGCTGTCACCACCTAGGAAACTCACAAGCACCTGTGCTAAAAGAATCTGCGGTAAGTGCAAGGTATTCTAAAATCATTACCTTTACCAATGATTTGGATTGCCACAGATTTCCATTCATTACAACCATTTGTTTGAATTATTGTTTGGAACTTCCAATAAAGTTTCAATACTTAAGTAATTTCTGAAGGAACAGAACACAGAAGTTTTTGTCAGAGTCAATTTTAGTTCCCCACGCACACCCACACACAGAAGACACAGGTAATAACACTCAGTGTCCTCTGTCAGCTTCTCTGGGACTAAAACAGGGAAGATGTTCATCAAAACCTCCGCGGCACGGCTCCGGCAGTGGTGGGAGGAAAGCTTTGCGCCTGCCAAGAATCTCAGCGACGGCAAGCAGAGAGCTGAACTTTGCCTTACATAGAGGCTGACGAGCCCAGAGCTGTGTAAGGCTTTCATATCTTCCTTGGGCTTTACTTGCTCACAACAATGTAAACTCTGTGGGAATCCAGTGAAAAGCAAGCTTTCATTTTGAGTTACTAATTCATGCTGTGTTAAACCAGTAGCTACAGGTCAGCTTTTGCTATAATATGCAGCCACTACAGATTTCTTTTAACGTCTTCTCATAAAAACTTCCCCTCCTTATAATGACTGAAAAAAAAAAAAATGGATTTATTTATCTAGTCTCCACCTACAGGGCCCTGCTTTGCCAAAAATAGCCAGGAGAAAAACTCACAAGGGAAGCCTCACATCTGCATTTTCCTGTCAAAACGTTTAATCTTGCCCACATGAACATGAGCTGAGTGAACACAGGAGCACCCAAACCCTTGACAGCAATTTTGTCGGTTCTACCTATGCCAGAGGGAAATTGATTAATTCTTGGAGGGGATTATTTATTTTCTTAATTCTTTGGTTTGTTGTTGTTGTGGGGCCTTGATGCCACGTGGCACTTCTTACCATTTCATTTTCACACATCACGTTCCCCTCCCCAGCCATACAAATCAGTAGGCTGGGACTACAGCAGCAAGGAAATTTTGTTGTGAATTTGGATTAAATCACTGAACAGCTTCAACTAAAACAAACAAATTTTCCTCTTGACTTTAAAAAAAAAAAAAGTTTGGGGTTTGACATTTAAAAACATTTCAATGTTCTACTTTGCAGAGTTACTTTTGTTTAGAGAATAATACTTTAAGTCACATTTTGGATAAAGCTCAATAATTTGGCTTTCCCAAAATACATTTTGGAGTGTGTGTTCTTTTGTTGCTAATTTTTGTTTGTTTTTGCCAAGAGCATTCAAGTTTTTGAGGCTGAGCAAGACCTGTGGTTTTTCTTTCCTCAATAATTCCACCCCCCTCCCCAGTTCAGTCATTGAACCAGTATCTGGTTTTATTGCCTAGCTGTAAACCTGACTTTAGTTCTCGATCCCTGACTGAATTTGCAAAGACATTGTGAATTCTCACCAAATTCCACTGAGAACTGTGCTGATCACTCTGTTTTCTCAGGGGGCACCGCTCTCAGGTCAGATTCCTTCCAGCTCTCATTCCCTGCCCCTCCCTGCAAAGGAAATGCCATGAGATTTTTTTTCTCCAGAGAAGCAAGTTTGGCCACAGGGATGCTAGAAGTTTCTCCCTGCTTTCCCAGTAACCTTCCTGCCCCACAGATCTGCTGATCTGCACCCCATCAGGGCTGCTCCTGCAGGGAGCTGCATGGTCTCTTGTTGGGCCCAAGGCCACCTCACAGCTCTGTAGGCCATAGGAGCTTGCAGAGGCAGCATCCCACACGGGCTTTTTGGCTTTTTTTTCTTCTCTGTACAAGCAAGAAGGTGGACATGGGACATCAGATGTGCTGCATCCTATTTTCTAACTGAAAATTGAGGGGGGGACCATGACGTCTAAGCTTATTTGAGCGTCCCGCAGTGAGGCACCGCACCAGGGCTCCTCTGTGGGAGGCCGATGGCGGGGCTGCCCCGGCACGTGAGGTAACCGGCTGCCCGGCGAGATGGGGAGAGAGCACAGTGCTAGGCCTCCCCGCGTGGATAAGGAAAGGGGATTTACAAACTGCCAAAGTGCCCATCATCACATGAGCTTTGTTTCCTTTTTAGTTCTACTCATGATTTTATGGCAAAGGCAGGAAGACCACTACTTACTGCTCGTGATGCTGGATTTCTGCTACACAGAATGAACCCTTGACACCTACCTACAATGACAGAGTAGCACACACCTGGCTGCGGATAAAGGACATGAGCATTTCTCACACACATCGCATATTTTAAGATCAAAAGGTAGAATTCAGCTATGTTTATGCTCACTCTCACTCTGTCATTTCAAGTTGCCTGCCTTATAGCTGACCTCTAATCACTGTATTTTTTGGTCATCACGAAAAATACAGATGAATGATTGCAAATCAAACCCCAGTCCAGGAGATACATACAACTTGCTTCCTCTGTGTTAGCAGCCTTGAGAAGGTTGCTAACCCTCCTGCCTGCACACAGCGACATAAAGCTGTACTGTGTAATACGAACGAGTTCACCCTGTCACGGTTATATTTCCGTGGGTTTTGGGTCTCTTTGGTTGAAACAGTTTTCTCACAAGAACTGTAGTGCCAAAGATAATTATGTTCAGTGGGAATATTTTTAGTGAAAACTGTATCCATTCAGCTGAGCCCTCTCCTTATGTTGTATAACTTCGTGTGCTCTCATACTTCTAATGAGTGATACATTAATAGATTTACCACATCATCACAGATAAGTAAAAACGGAAAACTATAACTAAGGAACACATGATAGCAAGCCTCAAAATACTCTGGGATAGGTTTGAACGACTTACTGGCTAGGAAACTGCTGAATCATTCCCTCACGGTCATACCGAAAATAGCATTTAATTTGGCAAAGCACATACAAGCTACTCATGTTCCCTATTGTTTAATGTCTGCTGAACAGCTGCTGATCAGTAAAGGTGAAGGAGCGCTCTCCTAACTTTGCTGCCCCCTTGGCAGGAAAAGAATAGCGATTATATTTTTTCCTACAGTAACTCTCCCTTTTATAACTTCAGTTTTTAAATAGGAATAAATAAATAAACCCCCCAAAACAGCTTCAAACCATCCTGTGAGTTTTCTGAGTTTGAGGCACCTTAGAATAAAATGTACGTGCCTTTTCACACACAGAGCGCTGAAGGGTAGCAGCTATCACTCATCTCAGTTACAGTCAGTCCTCTGGTGAGGCTGACGTTTTCAGTACAGGGCCTCTAAGTTATTTCTTAGATTGAAGGGAGAAAAAGAGCCTATCTATGTCAATTAAATATTGAATCAATACGAAGGAAGCGGTGCTCTTTGAGGTCTTAGAAAAAGTGATTGCTTAATACTCTTAACAAGAGGTGAGAGGTTTTTAAAAGTTGAGTTCAAAAGTTCCAGCTGGAGTTAATTATGTTCTCTAATAGGCTTTGTAATGACTGCATTTCCCTGCCCCTGGCGTCCCAGTGGTGGAAGGAGAGACAAGAGCTGCCCTCTGAGTTTCTCTGGGAGCCTAGTGATCTCCTCCCTTACTCCTTCTGCCCCGGTGTAACAGAGCCCTGGGCTGAAGTCCCAGGTTTATCAGCAGAAAGGGCACAGCACAGGCTGCTGGCATGACCTTGGCAAAGTCTGTCTAAGGCAGACCAATGCCCCGCTTCCAGTAGCACAAGCTTCATCCTCTCTCTGTCCCCTGGTCCCCATGGTGCCTGATGCCAGCACGGATGCTGTTGGCCTTACCCTAGGTGCCTTAGCCCTGCTGGAGGGATAGGTTGTACAGAGCAGCCCCTTCATCCCAGCTGCCAGGGGACAGGCACCAAGCAAGTGTAGGGAGAAACTTAAGAAGGGAAGGAAAATGCAGTTTTCTCTGCTCAGTCTGGGAGCATCGCTTCCCATATCTCTCTTGACTCAACCTCTCTGCGGTGGCTGACCAGCACTGAACTCGCCAACTGTGCTCCCACTGGGGCATCGCCTGCTACTGCTGAGCCCCTGCTGGTGCTGGGAATACAGTGCAAGGTCTGATAACGAGGTAAGGATGTAACTGTCCATTTAAAATCTGACCATTTAAAGCATGATGGTGTTTTTTAAAAGAGTAAACGATATACTACCCATTAACCATTTGCCTTGTAAACTTTATTTGGGAGCCTGTGTATCACTTAATGAAACATTCTCATGCACTTTGTATTAGTGCAGTGTAAAGTAAAATGTCTGTGGTGATCCAGCTGTGTGAAGTTGCAGCTCTTGCATTTTTGTCCGTAACTTAAATACAATCATATAATTTTTCTTGCAAATAAAATCCACCTTTGAAAGGAGAATGCTCTCCAGGCAGGAAGCGTGGGCAGCCCAGCTCTCCAGTCTCCGTGGAGGGCAGCTTGCTCCGAAAGCAGAGGGTGGCATTTCTGGTGTTTCCTTTACAGATCTCCAAATTGCGGTAGGTTGGACACACAGGGGCTGCTGAAGGGATGTGCTGACTCAGTTTGCTGTTTTAGCAGCGCTGCCTGGTACAGCTCATCTGCAGTTTCCACACCGCATAGGAGGTTATAGGTACTTCACTTCCCTAATTACCTTTTCCACTTATGCTACCTATTTCTCACAACTTTGTGAGTAATTGACTAAACTCTTCGGCACAGCCGTAATCAGGTAATTCCTCTCGGTTTCCGCCTGATAGGTTAAACTTTTTTTTCCAGAAATTCACAAATAGGTTTTGCTTCTTGGCCCTGCTTTTTTAGATTTCAACAGTAAATGACTGAGCCTATCCAAGCCCAGAAATGGTGGTCCCCCCACAATCACAAAGCCCACGACACAAACAAGCCGTGTTAATTAACCTTCAGCCAGCACCATTAGGGTGGTGCAGAGCCACCTCACTCCAGATGACTTCAGAAGCAGGAGGAAAGTCTGGAGGCAGTTTGCTAGAGTGACAAGCAACAGTTTGGGGTGAGGGAGAAGGGAAGGATGGGAGCTGCCACACAGTAAGATAAAGACCTGAAGGGTGCAGGGATTTCAATAATGCCTAGAAGAGAGGTGATCGCGTGAAACCAAAAAACCTCATCCTTCAAGATTTATTTGCCTGTGCTCTGTCAGATGTTCCTGGTGAGCTGCTACACTTCCTTCTTTCTTAATATTTTATATCCTTTAGCTTTCCAGCCTGAGCTCTCCAATATGTTCTTCTACAGGCGTTGGACTTCTGGTATATTCTACCCAGCGTGACATAAGGCAAGAACTGCTGACTCATCCCTGAGTTCACCCAATAATGCCTTGTATCACTTCCTCTGGGTGGTCTTGCGAAATTGTTCTTTTTTTTTTTTTTTTTCCAAACAGTGCTATTCACAGATGCAAAGTTAGCTGAATAAAAACACATTGTAAGAACTGCAGTCAGTACTACTGAAGTGAGCTTCTTGTATTTATTTCATTCCTTAAAACTTTACTCAGTAACAATTTGTGTAGGCATCAATATATAATGACTAAATTGTTCATAATTTATCAAATAAGCAGGATAGCATACTAATATCCTTTTAGTTTTAAGCGTTAACAAGGAGGATTAGAATTGCAATTTTTGTTAACAGTTTTGCCTGTTAATGAAGAGAATTGGAATTGAGTAAACAACAAAACTTGAAAGTTGCAGCTGCCTTGATCGTCTTGTTTGGCACTAGGCAGCAAGTCAAGTCTGCGCCCTGAAGCTCAGTATGTGAAAGCCACCAATAATGCTGAAGTGCCACCGATAATATAGTTCCTCCAGATTCTTTTTTTCCAATGTCAAATTTGTCCATGAATACAAAATTGTCCTCAGCAAATAGGTGATGCATTGGAAATATACAGACCTTAAAATCAGCACCTATCCTGAAGACACGGGTGCAACTTCTGTGGTCTGGGGCTCTGTGAACATGGAGGTGCCTGGCTAGGGTTGAGGAGAATGTGGACCTGTAATTCAGTTTCTTTATCACATTTAAGAGTAGTTACCCTTGCTAGAAAGCGCAGTGGTTATTCATACAATCTTCTAGTGCTTCTGCTTCCATGCTCTGACACTTACCTAACCTGTGTCCTCAGCTTCTATATGAGGAATGCCAACTAGACACCAGAAAGAAATACAGAATCAGTCTGAAGTCACAGCTTTCTGCTGAACATCCAGATATTGGCCTTTGTCTCTTCTGTTTGCTCTGTTCCATTTAGGTAAGACAAACATTTAGATTTTACCTCAGCTAAACAGATAAAATGAAACCTAACTTCCTTTGTAGCCTTGAACTTGAACTTAACTGGTCCCCTAAGGTAACACCCAAGCAAGGTAAGCCAAGTTACCATTTCATTACTGAAAACCTAGTCTCAGTTAGGAAAGCAAAACTGGATAAGAACTAATTATCTGTAGAGGGGGAACAAACCTATGCATTCACCTTAAGGGAAAAAAAAATCTAATTCTTATAGGCTAATCAGGCTCTTTGCTTTGCATCCAAAGATTGGACATCCTCAGCTCTGGTTCCTCTATTCACTGAATTCCTCTATTCAGAAAATCTATTCCCCTGGGTGTCCACCTGGTCCCACAGAATTAAAGACACAGAAGAGAAGCAGTGGGAGCACAGTTGCTTTCTTTCCCTTTTTTGGCCAAATGAGGCCAAATGACACAGTAGGGGAAGGATTTAAAGGTGATGAGATACATTGCATTCTTTTGTAGATACGGTGGTTTCCGCACTGAGGCTGGTGCTATCTGCCAAGTTTGGGCACTAATTAAAGCACACAAGAGAGCAGAAAATAGAGCCAGACTCTACCTCTCTGACAATTGAAAATCTCTAGAAAGGCTATCCTGGCAAGTAAAGGCAGTAAAAAGGCAGTAAAGTTAAAGGCCCTTGAAGCATGCATGACAAAACCAGCTGGTTTTTTATCATAAGACAATGTTTGGATTGCTATCCTACACAAAATGAAAGAATCATTGTATCTTGAAAATAAATGAGCACAAGCTTCCAGACCTATGTGAAGTTTCTACATATTTCAGATGGGGAAGAAAATTTTCAGAAGACATTTAGGAGACTTTCTTCCACAAAGCTTTTCTCCTGGTAGAAGTATTTAATGTTGTTTTTACGTTCCTTCCATGGGCATATAGTACCGTAGTGCTACGTTGTGTGTCCCTCTCCTGAAACTGGTCACGTTCCAACAGGCTCACAGTGTCCTGAGGTTGCAGGGCGATTTCTTCCTGATGCCATCCCCTCACTCCATTAAGATCCTGAGTTTATGCTACCGAAATTTGCAGTGGTATCAGCAGAGCAGCTCTGGCTGTTCGTTCACAACCTCTTGAAAGAAAATATCACGTGGATGAAGCCTCCTGTGCTCAGACCTCTACTGAGGAAGCCCGGCAGCTCAGAGGGGCTGTTTAGTGTTTCTTTGGTCCCTGGCTGTGACACAGTTTGCTCCTTTCGGGCATGGCTGAACAATGCCAAGTCACTATACGCTGACATGCAGTAAGTATTTTGCAGCCAAGCAAATAAAAACATCAGAGCTCATAAGGTTTCAATTAACTTATTTTTATTCCTCTGAAACTTTTGTCAAAGCTGTCCCAAAGAATGGGTTCTTTATCTTGTTTTGTTATCTTTAGGAGATAAATGGACTGCAGCACACTTCATACTGTAAACAGTGACTTTGACTGGCCTTACTCCAGGAGCAGCTGAACAAATATTTTTAATGTCGACAACTCCTCCTCCCTCTTTCTCAGCTGGACAGACAACATATTTTTGTAACTCCCCGTTAGTTCTTGTGTCTAATGTGGTCAGCCTGCGGAGGGAAGCCCCCCAAAAAGAAGAAATTCAACCATCGCAAGTACCTTCTCAGTAGTCTTAAAACCAAAATGTGCCTTTCTAGGAGCAGTCCCACAAAACACACAGTCCAAATTCTCCAAGCTAAGGTCTGCAGCTCTTACTTAAATCAGCAGGCTACAGACAGCTGAAAGAGCTTAAAGAAGCAGACCGCATAGGAGATGCACACATATCATGTAGGGAGGCTCTGCACAGGAATATTGTAGCATTTGAGCATTTTGGACAACGGTTTTGGCAAGTCTGCTTAATGATAACAGGGTTGTCTGCACTGTTCCACCAAAATAATTTGAGGGGAAAACTAATATTCCTAACTGATATGCTAAATAATAAAGTGTAAGATATTCTCTGCTGAAGTAATAAGGACATGAATCAAGAGGCATTGAGTCCTTTAGTTCAAGATAAAATACCTGAAAGGGTTTGAACCATGTTGCAAGTGCTAACGTAAGGGATGTATGTTTTCTTCACTTTAGGTGCCCTGCTTTAAAAGGATCCTTCAGTGAAAAGGTGCTGAAGCCTTGTTACTTGTACTTTCGAAGTATAAAGAGGATTTTCACACTTAGCCTAAACTTTCACAACCCTGCAGAGCAGCTTGTAATAGTGAATTCAGAGGTTGGTTATAAACTAAAAGCAAATATTAAGTCCTTAAATGAAAAGATACATTTCATAGAATCATACAATCACAGAATGGGTTGTGTTGGAGGGGACCTTAAAGCCCACCCAGTGCCACCCCCTGCCATGGGCAGGGACACCTCTCAGCAGCCCAGGCTGCCGAAAGCCCCATCCAGCCTGGCCTTGGGCACTGCCAGGGATGGGGCAGCCACAGCTGCTCTGGGCATTCATTGATGGAGAGCTAGCCACTGGACAGACCTTGGGAGGGCAATTAGCTGGGGAGAAAAGTCACTGTGAACTTGTCTGCTATCTCAGTAGTGGCTCTAGGGGAAATATGGAACTGAACTAAATGTGGAAAAATATTACGTGCAATGGAGAAAAGTGGAGCTGGAAAAATGGTACATCTCCCTTAAAGATAATTAGAAACTCCACAACTTCCAGGGCCGCAAGCGTACTGTAAGCTACCTTTGTTCTCAAGCAAGATTACACAGTATTCTCATCCCCTCTTATATACTCAAGTATGGTTAGCATCACCTTTCAGTCTTTATGTGACCCCAATTCTTTCACTCCTCTCGTTTCTCTCCAGTTAGCACCACTGCTCAAGAAGAAATGGGATGCAGTACCCCAGACTTCCCAGTTCCAGAGGACAGCCTGTATGGTTCACTTCAGGAATCACGCACTACATCACCTGTTCCCCTTTCTCTTTTCATGTTATGGCGTTGTCTTATGTTTGGCCTCGATGCTGCAACACTGCCATTCTTTTCTACAAAAACAGATAGGTGTTCCCTAGCCAATATGCGAGCAGTCAGTTGTTCCGTACGTAGAGCCCTGCACTTGGCTACATGTGGTTTTGACTTATTTTTCTTCCAGACCATTTGATCAATTGGTTAGGATGTGCTGTTGGCAATCAACTAATTACAGCGGTAGCACACAGCACGTTACAGGCATATTGCTTTTTTACCAGTTTTCTACGGACAGGGGACTTACAGAGTCACCCTGCTTTCTGTAACACGCGCCTCCGTCACTTCGTGGCAAATAGCTCCCCAATCACCTGGTTAATTCCAGCTACATGGGCTGAAAGAGAAAGGTCTCCAAGGCTGATTTTAATCATAGAATCCATTTTAATGGGTTTATGAGAATCAGCGCCTGGCTGGAAGCAAGCCTGGAACTAGTTCCCCTCCCAGAGAGAAAAGCCCTTGGCATGAGCACAGGCCTCCTCTGTGCTGTTTGTGCTGTCGGCTGGCTAATCAGTCCCTGAGCACCCGCGGGCCGTTGCAGGCAGGGCGCTCCTGAGGGTCAGGCAGAGCGTGTGCCCTGCTTTGCCCTGCTGATAACAGCGGGCAGTGCTGCGAGGAGATCTGGTGGAAGAGCCAGGAGGACACAAGGCAGAGCTAGGAGCTACAGTTATTGCAGTTGTGGGTGTACGGTGACCTAGGACACACACGGACACAGAAAGTCACGCTTCCTTAGTTTTGCTGCTCAAGGAAGAATGTGTTTTCAGATTTGGGTGCAGCATCATCAGGATGCTGATATGCTGTACACTGTACCACGAACAAACGGTTGGCTGTGTTTTCTGAGCTGATACCTACCATTTTAACGAGTGTTTGCTTTGCTAACTGTTTTTTGGGGGCCTTGTTTGTTTCACTTAAAGGAGTGGTGTGCAGTTATCTATTGGAGCCCTAACAGCAGCAGGTACTGTGCATTCTCTTTCCCTTATCTGCCTAAGGAGTAGAGTCAGATTTTCTAAATGTAAGTCAAGTAACTTCCTGCACACTTACCATGGAGTAAGAGACCTCTAAGTCTGCATGTGCAGATTGCTCCATCGCTCTACCTAGAATACGAGTGGAAAGCACATGGCTGAAAGCTTGTGACCAAACGCAATAAAAGTTTAACTAGAAAGAAATACTGACCCGCACAAGGACAAGCCAAAGAATTTGAAAAAGCTTTACTGAACAGTTCGCACTTTGTCCATGCACTTTGCAAGTCTTTAAGCAAACATCCTCGTCCAGCTTTTTCTGCCCATCAGTTGCAAAACACAGTCTGTTTTATTAAGGTGGAGGCACAGTCTTACTACAGGAGCAAAATACCTTCTTTTAATCCCACAGTGGTTATTACACCATGCAGTTAACGGCACCTAGAAAAAAGAACATGAGTACAGAGGGCAAGAAAGTACTGAGCACAAGCACTCTGAAACTTACTACTTGCCTCTCTGCTGCCAAGCACAAGAGAAAAATCTGAATGCTGAGCGCAGCAATTAACTCCTGGAGGACCTAAAAACTGGTCAACTTCAAAGAAGATGAAGCAGAATCATCTCCACAGATAAAAGTCATGTTAGCTGCACTGCTCTTCAGCAGAAACAATCGTCTTTACTCTGAATTTTTTTTTTTGTATCATTTTGGCCTTACAAGGAGCCTATGACTTCACATTGACTCAGTAACATCTGTTATTTTTAATACTAAATGTCAGAAGTTATTTGAAATGGAAGACAAGAATGGGCTGTTCATTTGTTACGGAATGCTTGTTTTTTTTAGGATGTTCTCTCTGCAAATTGTGCTCCTTTGTACATTAACAGTTTAAAGACTGCTTTGCAACACTAGTGAAGCAGGCTCTGAAGGAAGAGGGAAAAGAGTGGGGAAAATAAAACCCCAAAGGAAAAAGCGTGGGCTTTGAGACTGATAGGAAACAAGCAACCAATGTATTAAGCACAGGAGTTAGCCCAGCTAACCTGGGACATACTTTGTCCCATACACTGCATACTTTGTGGAAGCAAAGACAACTGTAATTGTAATATTTTTAAAATATTAACTATGAACCTGGCCTGCTTGTTTTGAATTTCTAAGGGATAGAGCTTTCTGAGGCAAGAAACAGGACATAATTTAATCCTTAGGGACTGAGCTTATTCTATCCTTCTCCTTGTATCTATATATGATTTGGGGGTTGAAAATTTTAAGTGCTAGCTCTAAGAAAACTATTTTGAGAATAAGACCAAGAGGAATCTGGTCAGAGAAACACTACTAAATAAGCACAGCATTTCCAAAGATCCAAAGACTTAGTAGTCATGCACAACACACCTTCTATAACAAGCATCAGTCCCATACAAAATACTTATTTGTAGTTTTTTCAAGATACAAGCCACAGTTTATTTGCAAACACTCTTATGCCTAGCTGTTGTATAGTGTTCTCACCTACATATTGCTGCTACAAAAGGCCATCATCTCCGATTCAGTATGGCAGGAAGATGACTGGGAAGGTAAAACCATTTTCTTCCTGCTGCCCAGCAAGTCAAGAGACAGAACTGCTGTATCACAATGCTGGTCCTGTGCTGAGGTTGTAAGATTCTGTGGAACGGTAACTAAAAAGCAGTTTACTAAAGACCAGCTTAGTGTCATGGAAAGGTTTTTACTCCATTTACTATTTCCTTTCTCCTCAGTGCTATTTGTTAGTGCTTCCTGGCTGTTCCCATCCCACCATGACAGAAAAAACTGCTATGGGATCAGTACAAGACGCAGACAAACCGAGTAACACACAACAACCTTTTTTGTGCAAATTTATTCATTAGCTTTAACAAGATTAATACATAAATCAATACTATGTCCAGCATAAGGTTGTATAACAAAATAGGCTATTTTGGAAAGATTAATTTTTAGTGCGTACATTTTAAGGGCAGTTTTCATCCAAATTGGACACATTTAAAAAAATAAATAAATACAAGGCCAAAAATGCTTACTTAATGAAAGTCCTGCTAAGTAAGACTTCAGGCTCCACATTGCTTCAAAGCACTAAGCAGTACAGGTGTCTGCGTACATTTTAGAGACGTACACACGGGTTGTGCTCAAGCAGCATACATTTTTTGACATCTGATTCACTCTAAAGCATACTATACTAGATTTCCAATTTAGACCTCCTTGTTCCTCTCAAGGACAGCATCTATCTTGCTTTTCTGCCTTTTAGGATTGTCTTGCCATCCGGTTGTGTATCTGCACGTACAAATCCCAGGAACAGTATGCATACAAAACGCGAAGGACCAGCCCCCTCCCAATACTACTTGTTTGCCTTGAGATCCAGACTGCAATATCTAGTGGGCCTCTTTGTGAAACACACTGCTACTCTACTGAACTATGACTACAATGATCTTAAAAATAAGAATGCTTTGGGAACAGATGGGAACGTAGTAAGCTCCCAGCTCTACCTGCTGTATGTTCTTGGAGCTCTCTGGACTGCATGAACAGATTCTCTTGGGGATGCCTGCTGCTTAGGGCTGTAGCATCAAGCTTCAGGCATACTCGATTCTGGGGGCTATAGGAAGCCCACAGGAAACTGCATTTTCAGCTTGGCTTCCCTGACGGGCAGCGAGTCCAATACATAAGTTGGTATTTAGATGTTCCTCAAAGTGCAGTTCAGAGGCATTCACTGTTTTTTGGGCTACCTTTGTTTGTTTATATTCAGCAATACTGAAATCTGGTCCCAATTTAGATTACATACACGAGACAACATATTTGGCAAAGCAGACATTTTATTTACTACTTGGAAATTCCTTACTGGTTCAACCCTATTCTCTATCATATGCTGTAAAGGCAATTCTTTGGGCATATTTATTCTACAAATCTAGATTAAACTCGATTTATTTCTCTTTGACTTAAGTTCTGCTGAGGGCAAAATTCCCTTTTCCTCAAAAATTTACACTCAGGATTGAGTCACACATTTTAAAGCTCTTCTAATTTACATGTTATATTAAAAGAAAACCCCAAAGCTTGGACAAAGAAAACACAAACATAGTGAAAACATCCCTGAGAACCTTTCAGTAAGGTATTAATAATGATTAGTTTTGGTCCATTAGAGTCAAAAAATTATTACATCCAGTTATTGAATCCTGAGGGCTACAAGCGGATCGTACATTGGATTCCCATTCATTCACCTTCACTCTTCTTACAAAATACTGAGACAAAAGCCACTAGAAGTGGTTTACATTCTATTTAGAGAATCATCACAAATTTTAAGACAGATGGCCTAGATTCAGCCCTGGTGTAACGCCTTTAATGTCAACGGAGTTCACACACTTACATTCCAGGGTCAAAATTTGGCAACATCGATGAGTGGGTGAAGGACAGTACCTAAAATAAAAACCTTAGAAGTTATGTCAGCAACTTGTGAAAATTATCCTTCTTGTTTCTGCATACTTCATGTAATTTGGCAAACAAACACTTTACAAAGATTTAGGTTGAAGAGTCATACTGTCACACCATAGGAAAACCTGGAACTCTACAGATTTCAACTCTACAGAAAAGCAAAGTGCTCGGAATAGTTTCCACAAAAGTGCATAAATGGCTAAAGACTACAGAAGTACTGTGTTAGTACACACGCAGGGTCAACCAACACAAGAACTTCTTGAAAGTCAGAGGGATATATCATTCTCCATTTCTCTGAAGTTGCTTTAGAGGGCCACACAATCCAACATCTCATTGTTCTAGCAGAATTTTAGAACAAACTAAGTCAAAATCCACATAAATGTAAAACAGATAAAAGCAAGTCATCCACTTTGTTTCTTCTGCCTGGAATACTAACCATTTTCCAATACATCAGACTTCAATAGGGTTTCTGAAAACAGTAGCATTTGAAAATAAACTAAAGCTGCTTGTACTCAAAAGCAAAGGCTAAGTTAGCCCAGACTTTAAGTTCTCTGTACCAGTACTCCTGACCTTAGTACTTACTCTCTGCTACATCAAACCTGAGCAGACCTGTCATTTGCAACTAAAAAAGCCATGCTTTATAATGTTACATTATATTAATAGCTTCTGCTAAAATGAGGTTATGTTCTAGTTTATGAAGTGCAACAGTGTAATACAATATCTTGTACCTATGGCTAATCTAACTCGTAAGAAAACATGCAAAAAAAACCTACGCAGGTGTTTCTGTAAAGTTAAACCAGAACAGACATAATACTAAAAAGCCCTTTGGGGGAAAGCATCGGAACTTTGGAGTTCCCTTCAGGAACAGGATATTTTAACCTTTTTGATAAGACAGGGGGGCAATTTGTGGAACAATGTTTATGAATAGGGGAAAAATAGAAAAACAAATATGGTATATCAAGCTTTTCTAAAGCAACTAAATAAAAACCTTGTTTTGCTCAATGAGCAAAAGAATTGTTCAGAATTCACAAAGTGACTACATTTAACTGCAAAACAGTATCACTGTAGGGGTCTTGGGGACATAAATACAACTTTATTTTGTGACCAAATACTAGATGTATTATTTCCGAGGTTCCTTTGAAACACTAGTCATGAAGATCCAGCTAGGTTGTCCCTAGCCAAACAGGAAATATTTGTGCAGGCTGGCTGTAAGACGGATTTTGGCTCTCTTGGGAAGGCTTCCTTACATGTTTAAGTTAAGCATTCAACTCTAGAGAAACACCTTAGGCATGGTAACAAAAGGCCATATATGTTTTTAACCATGGTATCTGTGTAGCAAGTTAGTAAGAAGTGGATCCTTTCAGACAGTGGACGTATTACCAGGCAGTGAACTATCAGAGACTGCTTTGGGATCAGGAGTGCAACAAGCAAAAAGTTGTTTTCCCAAGCTTTTCTGAGCAAATCTGAAGTACATTATGTGGCCCATTGCAACAAAAGACACAGAAATAAGCACCAATAAGCCAAAAGCTTCAGGATTTGGGGCCAAGATGACCATGATGAAGTGCAGCAGATCAAGAAGGTAATTCATGGAGTTTTGGACACCGTTTATGATGCCTCTTTCAGATTCTACCACGTTTTCTTGGAGTAACTGTGTGACAGTCAAATCAAAGGACCAAAGGCCTAAGGAGAGAAAAAAAGTTATCCATACAACTGGGCTTCTCAAGATAAGCTTTCAGTATTGACACAACCTAATTCATGTTTGTGAATGCTTATTTCTGCCTAAAACATGCAGGTCAAACTAGCCTCCTGTCTGAATACTATGCATTTCACACTGGCACAGCAACGAGACACTTATTTCCCCATTACTCGTATTTCCTGAACTAATACAAACAGCTTGCCCATTTCGCTTCAACACATCTATTAAGCTAACAATGCTTTGCTCACCTGTTCCTTATTTAAATAGCTGTTTTACAGCAACTTACATTGCTAAAAGCTTCCTACATGTGAATCAAGTAATTTCTTCCTCCAAAATTCAGCAAAAGCTGCAGAAATGTACAAAGGTTCTGTAGATGAAGTTTACTACATGTACATATTTATTTTTTACTGTTGATAAATACTAGACTATCTGGCAATTCCTCAAAAAATTAAGCTGTCATTCAAACCAAAGTTTCCTGTTCTAAACTCCTTTGCTCGTCACAAGTTTAAAGAAGAGTTTAAAGAAGAGAATTTATTTAATGAATGAACTAATTTAGTACACTGCAAAATTTGAAGGTTTATGTAGCAGAAGTGTTTAGATCCGTCTTGTGTTAACATGTTTTTAAGAAAGGAAGATTGTTTAAAGATTCTAGAGATGATCATTCCAAAAAAAGAAAAAAAAAGCTATATTAATAAGAACAAGCTAATCCAAGTATGACAACTTCTCATGTTAGAGCAGAATGATATACAAGAAGTTAGAGCTGCAGTCCCTGCATTGGCAATACTACTGTGAGAACATTTCATTTGCCTGGTAAGTGTAATGAATTAGACTTAGAAATGTGATACAATACCAACTGTAGCCTACGATTCTCAATTCAAGTTTGTATTTAGTTGACAAGTACTGTAGGTTCTAGAATTAAAAGCAATCAATAGGTCAGATGTTAATAGCGATGTGATACTCACCAACTCTAGCAGCAATGACCCCTGCAAACAGGAGACTAACAGAGATTAAAGGCACGGGCTCAGGACTCATCTCTGGGCCGCTGTCAGCAGGAGTAGTAGACCCATTTAACAAGTTGGGCATTCCAGTTGCCAAAGCCATTTCAGGCTCACTTCCTGGAGATGCAATCGTAGGTAATGGTTCACTTTTAAACAGCCGGGCACTGATGTCAGCAAATGGGGAAACTGTCAGATCCATAGGACTTCCAGGCATGAATACAGAGATGGCACACAAGATCAGACAAGCAAACTGGGCAACTCCAGAAATAAGGCCCGTGCGGATCAGGCCACATTTGCGACGAAGCCAGGTGAAAGCCACTGTTCCCATGATGCCAGTGACTGCTGAGGCACCCATCAGGAGGCTTAGCACAGAACCACTCAGACCTTGAGTGTATGCATAGCCTGTAGTAATGCAATCAAAGCCCAGAACAGTCATATACAGAAATGCAAGCCCCATGCCTGCAAGAAACACGGGCTGGTTGTAGTACGCAACCCATCCATCACGAAATGTGATGAAAGGCTCGGCAACCCGGGCAGCGCAGCCGACTTCCTTCTCCTGTTGGGGCTCAAAGCCACTTACATCTTTCTCAACAATTAATTGCACTCCTTCAGCGGGTTTCATGTCATTGTCTGTAAACAGAAACGTAACTGTTAGATACACTCCTGCCAGGAAACTGCAGAGCGGGAACTGCAAGACAATTGGCTGCAGTAAGCTCACTGCTCCAGCAGTGCCTCAGTTAAATTTGCTCATTAGCTTTCCTCTGCTTAGTTAACTGTCTTTAATCCCACCTGCATGGGAAGATGAAGTAAAGTTTCTGTATCATTTTGAACTTCTGCCTTTTCAGTTAAACTCTGGTGAGAATGAAGCAGGCTATGCTTCCTTCAGACTTGACTGAGTGATCCATGTCCATAAGGAAGTGATTTACTTAATGAGTATTAGCTTGAATTAGTTGGTATTTTAATACAGCTTTTTATGCTTAGATGAACTAACCAGAGGAAGTCGGGAATTTTTAAACATATGTCAATATGTTATGGTAGAAAAGCCAAGACAGAAGCTTGCTGAAGCCTACCAAAGCCAAAAGGCTTCAAAACCTTTGATCATGTTTTCCTACAGTTCCATGCTTACTCCTTTAGTATAAGAACAAGGCACCATGCTGCCACTGGTCACAAACCAGTGACAAAAAAGTCATGGCAGTGTTTATATTTGCCTAAACTCCCCATATTGCAATTGAGACACTTCAAGTATTTTGGCAAGTTTTCAAAAACTGCAAGTCCTCTACTGAATCAAAATACTGCAACAGCGAAGATTAAGAGAACGTTCATGTTTGCTAAAAGCTTCATTATTCAGAAGCAGAGAAGAGCTGGTTTCAGAGACAGAGAGCCTCCTGCCTTTTTTGTCATGCTTCTCTATCATAGGCTGGCATCAGCCTACTGGACCACAAGGCATCTGTGCCTGGGAAGAAAAGTTTCTTCAGCACATTTAATAGCAGCCTCCTAACTCACTATATATTGAGCAAAGAACAGATTTCCTAGCTCACTTTTGAAGAGAAAACTAGAGTTCTTTGCAAACACTTTTGGCTTTAAAAAAGAGCATGATGTAGTTGGGAATACCATGCATAGCATGGGCTTCCAGTAGTAGTTACATACTGCTATCTCCACTATGGGGGAAATGCTCAAGTCTTGCATTCTAGTGTCTGGCACATTTTGAGTGCTTCGTAACAAAAAGACTACTTGGAAAGAATTTTGTGCTATTAAGAGAATCAAAATTAACATTAATTTCAGTTTTACGGTTGCCTTAAAGATCACATTGCAGGCATCTATACTGCAAATCCCAGTTGTTCAGCTTGGCCAAGGAAGTTGAGTAGATGACCAAACCAGACTTTCCTTCACCGTTTCCTGCAGCACGTAGAACTGAAAACATGCTAGATTAGCAATATTACTGCCTATTCTATATCTTCCTGAAAGCCTGTTAGTACTGTACGTAATTAGAGATAAGCTAGCAGGAAGAGACCTACACAAGCTGTTTTACTCGTAGACACTTCAGAGCAAAGGGCTTTGTCAGCCCTTTCGATGTGATACAGATGGAAGGGTGCATTCAACAAGATCGGCCCTGAATAACAGGCTAGACTGCAGGATTAAGAGGAAAGCATTCATTTTGGGGCTACATTTGATGGGATTTGTCAAATAGCTGCATGAATGAAGAAGTATCACTGCTTAGGAGTCTCTATATCTATACCCAAAAACTGAAAGCTTCAAGCTAGGAGCAAAAAGCTTGAGCTTCAAAGCAGTGTCCATAGAAGATGAAAGTCAACAATTCTGTTTGACTTTGACTGATACAGTGAGGATACTACGGACTCCAACAGTTATGTTTGTGTTTCCAATACCTTTTTTTGCATTCAGCTGTTTCAGTTCTGATTCTTCAACTTTTGAGCACTTGAGAGCCAGAGTAGGGGTCTTCTGATAAACCTTCCAAAGCAGCAGGTATTCCACACACATCGACATCAGGTTCCAACCAGAAATGAATCCACAGCCAATCATTGGAGAGCCAAATGTCATTATCTGACCAACTGCCATTGGGGCCAAGATATTGGTCAACTGATCGATTCTTCGTATTGTGGCATTCATATCTGTCAGAATGATTTGAGGATATGAATCGCTGAATACTTACAGGGGAACATTCACCATTATAACTGACAGTTGCACGTATGCACACACATCAATAAGCGGTGACTCAACTTCAAGTGATTTCAGTAGGAACAGGAATTTGCCAGATACCCCTTTAAAGCATTCCAGTGTCAGAATTTACTGAGAGCAATCCAGGAGTTCATAAGCCAAATCCTTCCTCTGTCAGCTTTGCCTGCAGGAGGTCTTCCAGGTTTAGGATTCTGCATTTACAGTGGAAGCTTATTCCTGCAGGTAAAATGCTTTCTCACTGGATCACAGATTGCCCTTACATCCAGCAGACACTATGGACTCCTAAGCCTCACTAACATTCCAACACAGCATGCTCAACTGCAGACATTAACAGAAACCTGACATGGTAGAACTCATTCCTGAAAAGATAATTTTAGCAGCTACAATCTCCCTCCATTCACCTCTAATACGTGGTGACCACAGCACCCACCATGATAGCAGCAGACCTTTGAAATGGCTTTCCATTTCCTTATCGAGTCACATTGATTGATGGTAGCCGTAGGCATTCTAAGAACTTACTGAGCGAAGTCCTCCCTCCCTTCTGCTCCACTCTTGGATGTTTACAGGCAAAACAAGCCCACAATACATCTTCCATCTGCTGGTAGATGTCTCACCCATCCCAGTCAAATCAGCTTCAGTCATCACACCCTCTAAGTTGCTGGGGGTTTCAATTAATGGTGCCATTGTTCTGCCCCTAAAAGCTCCTGGATGCTCCACGCTTTTGCGCACTATGGGTTCAAGCTGCTTAGAAATATATCTCAAAGCCATTTTAGATTCCTACTAAGGAAATAAAGCTTCTCAAGGGAAAATGAAACTAATGCGATATAAAGCTGGTTTACTGAATCTGTAGAGAATTGTTCCTTTGCATGCAGAGACTAGTTTAGGTTATTCAAGTTAGAATTCAAAGTCATTTCAGTATTAAGTATTTCACTGATATTTAACTAAGATGAGTAAGTCAGACTTGCCTAATACTTGACTTTAGACGCTCCTGGAACTAAGCTTTGTTTTGTTTGGGTAAGGATAGGATTACCAAACTCAGGAGAGCTACAAAGTAATCGGAGTGAACAGAAAGATTAATTATGGACAAAAAAAGAAGAGCAAGCCAAGGCAACTATTAGTTGCCCGTTCCACTGATTTATTTAAATAAGGCTATTCTTTCAAGAAACCTAACAGTGCTGAGATAGACAACAATATTTGCTGCAAAGTCAATGCTGGCATTTAATTTTTTAAGTTAAGGAACCTCAGTCTCGAAGTTATGTTATGACTCAGTACAAAACCACCTTTTCCAGCCTAGAGTGAGATTCACTTTTACATAGATCTGATGAATCGAGGTGCTTAGTTTGGGCCTTTTGTTGGTTTTAAAATCGAGCTGCATCAGGACTTACAGTAACCTCTTGCCTGATTTTTCAGTACAGAATGTAAGTGGTCATGTAACTGTCTGAACCCATCAAGCTGTACAGAGGCACGACTGCCTCCCTTGCAGCAGTTCTGTGCAGGTGTGGTCCGTACCTTATCTCATGAAGGCGCACAGGGATTGGGGAGCATGATTTGCTGAATAAGAACTAACATAAGAAGAAAGGTTAATGAGAACCATTAGAACTTCAAAGCTACTATGGACAGATCATATTTTTCCTACGTGCATAAAGAAAGTTAACTGGTACTGCTGCTCTACAAAAGGCATGACCTAGAAAAGCACTGCAAGGTCAAAACAGAAGACTATAAGGGAGAACTTGTATACTTGGAAATGAAAGCGAGACACTTCAGGCATCTGATGAAGAGCAAACCTCTCCTGGATGAGATGGGGAAGTAAAATTCCTTTACAGGAGATACACTGCAGATTTATTCCTTGTGGTTATGATTCAAATCGTTAAAATGATTCAGGCATGTGAACTGCATGGATAATTTAGGCAGCTTCCTACAAAATTAGAGACCAGAAGCTGAAATGCTGTCTCAGCCTCGAGGTATCTAAACTCCAGAAGTGTCTCACACTTGGAACTTTCAGTCCCAGAGTTACTTCAATAAGCTATAAATGTCTTAGCAATGTCAAGCTGCTCTGTGCCTTGTTTGCACTTCAGTATCAGTTCCTCTGTCTGGGAAGGCTTAAATCTCCTCACAGGGTTGATCAGAGTCCCTACAGCATGCCCAAGTTCATTGCAAAAGAAGCCAGTTCCCAGGCTTGTTATATCAAAGCAGCAGCATAGCACAGGATCGATCACATATCCCTTGGAACTGCCTTGCTGCTAGGAGTACTCCCCAGCAAAGGGCAGTCAGATTCAGTGTCTCCTTGGTGCAGAAGATCCCCAAATCTCTCATATCCAAGGAGTGTCATGGCCACCAAGCTGCAGCAGAACCTGAATGGGAACTCTTTCTCCTAATAATGCCATGCCACTGCACAAGAAAGGGGAAAAAGGAAGGAAAAATATTTACTAGGCCAAAAAGGAGATTAAGTCTGGACTCTAAAACCAAAGGTATCAGTTGTCAAAGGAATACAGAGTATTCAGTTCCAACTGAAAAAGCATCCGCAGCTCTGAGTTAGACACTAACGCTAGAGAACTGCGAGACTTCAAATACATCCGCATGCACAGCATTTCCTATTGGCAGCTTCCCGATCCATATACTTTATTGTTCTGGACTTCATTCTTGTGTATCTCTCTTTGATCCCTAGGTAAGGAGCCCAATTACGCAACAGTTTTCTGTTTCAATCCAGGGACCTAAAAATAAAGTATTGCAACACTTGGCTTTAAGTGCCTTAAAGTTAAATAGCTTTTCTATTAAACACTCATTATTTGGTTTAGGAGTTGGTGCACGTTTATTTGGTTGACAAGAATAAAGATTTCTTCTGACAAAGCTGCAATAGGACTACGCAAGGACAAAAGTAGTTTAGGGCTATCTAACTGAGTTGTTAGCACAATAGCAACTTCTAATCTCTCTAAGTCTGGTACAGAGCAGGAAGGGGGGAAAAAGGGCTGCCCTTTTTACCTGTTGTTTCTCACAGCAGCTGGAACTCAAAGATGTGCTGACCTCTGTAAAATTCTAGCCTAAAGTCACACTCAGAAAGTAAGACAATTTAAAGTATTAAAAAGGCAATGTATTTCACCTGCCAGTTTGCTTCTGTCTTCCCCTGCAACCACAACAATCCAGTCCCTCTGAATTGTGATCGCTGTGGCAGTGCTGGCCAAATTGGCAATATTTGCTATCGTGATAACCAGGATATAGCACATCGTCTAGAGAAATGGGGGGGAAAAGTTACAAGGTGAGAAAAGTGATGAAGGGAGATCTTCACTCCTACCTTGTACAAGGAGAAAAGACACTTTCACATTTGAATCATGCATTCTACTGTTATTCTTCAGACAAGACCAAGTCTATTTTATAATTCCTAAAAGAAAACAATCACTTGTTTCCCCAGCTACTTTCAGTTTTACTTGCCAGTTTTAGCTCACAGCAGTGTCTAAACAGAAAGAGAAAAATAAAAGTTTGTCTCCCATACTCCCAGAAGTTTCTTTATAAAAGAATTCCTTATTAAGAAATTTGAGCACTCACAAGAAGCCATCCGTGGTATAAGGTCAAAAGCTGTGTCTTAAACCAGAAGACAATCATCAGGATAATACCACACAGGATGACAGATGCATTCTGTACAACCAAGGATGTCTGGGCCACTGTTTTAAATCAAAAGAGAATAACCATGAACATGAGTAAACTGTAAGCTTACAGAGGTTATAATTAAGGAACATGCACAGATTCTTGAAGTATTTTTTAGCTTCCTGTTCTCCCAACCCAAATACAAAACAAAAAGTATATATCACTTCTGATTTTGAATAATCCATTGTCTTAGGCAATGGAACTTACTGTCTGATGCAACTTTCGAGCTAGAAGTAGTGCCTAATTAGTTATTCTCAGTCAAAAAAAATGCATGCTGACACCATTTTTAAAAGGTTAAGATACTCGGCTTAAGCCTCTAAAATTCAACTTCAGCATAGCGTGCCAGTGATGCTACTGTGTAAACTCTTGGAAAGCAAGCATGTATATGAAGATGCCACGTTACTTTTAAAACGGGCTACAGCAGACATATTTCAAACAAGTGTAACACAAATGCAATGTTATCACTTAGGCAGAAGATGTTTATATCTAGACAAAAGACAACAAATAATGCATGATGTGTTTGCATTAGAAGGTAAAGAACTTGCCTGCAGCTTTTACCTTAAGCCATGCTCTTTATATTTTGCATTTCTGTGCAGCTCTATGTATTGTATAGGTTTAGCCTGAGTAGTCAATTATCATGATATAAAACTGTTTACCTCCCGTCTCTGACATTCTGTATAGTTATAACCACTCTGAAACACTATCCATAATAAACCGAGCAAGCCCAGTTCTCATATTTGACTTCAGGGGTTAACTAACAGCTTTGTCATTAATTTAATCTATCCTTGAGTAAATAACCTGCTCTGGACATCTAACCTTTGAGCCTGGAGTTCTTGTCCACCCAGTCTCCAATAATGGCTCCCAGGAGAAGAACTGATCCCGCCACAACCAGTCCATAGACTGCAGTCAGGAGTAAGCTGTTTCCATAAAGTTCAACCAGGAATACAGACACAGCAAAATGCCACATTCGATCTCCCTTTAAGAGTAACAGAAAGTATATACACAGCATTATTATTAGCACTTTTCAAGCATGCTAGTTGACTATTTTACAAATGCCCTGAAAATATCCGTATTAGAAGTATCAGATATGTTACACATACAGAGGTGGGGGTTTTGATTTTGGTGTGGCTATTTTTTTTCAATGCATCCTGTCATCGTTGAATTATCCCAGCATCACTAAAATCATCTGTCCTAATGAAATGTAGCACACATTTCTAAGCTCATACCAAAAAATCCTCATTTTCTGTAATGCAGAACAATGTTTGTTACCAGACACATCCACCAGGACTCAGAAAGCTTACATGGATTCTCCAGAGATCAGCTATTAAGAACAGATTTAGTGATTATCAATGCTATTTAAATAACTTATCAAGATAGCAGTTTGCTCTTGAGAATGCTCACTAAATGCCATTTTAAAATACAAAAGCAAGCCTGGGCAAAGCAAGCCGTAATATAGCTCATAGGGATGGGCAAATCAAGGACAGTGGTGTCCTACACATTCCTAAATGTTAAGCGAAGTTTCTGAAGTCAAGGGACTTGACATCATTAACAACGGTAAAATGGGCATATTGCTAAGAGATGGGATAGCAGAGCTAGCTTGGCCTATTGCAGTACTGGTGTTTAGAATACAGAATTTCAATGTTCCGATACCAGTAACAGCAGGCAAAAAATAAGCCCAAAATACGAGACGTGTCCAAGTGATGCAATTCTCCTACTATTCAAAACGTCTTTAGGTTTGCTGCCAAAGAGACCTGTGGCTTGCTGATGAATACACATCAAGGTTTTAACGGTGTCACATGATGGAAGCCGGCATCTCGCTATTTTTAAACATGCTGCCAGAAGTACACTACAGAAGATGTTTTATTTAATCAAAAGGCAGATAAATACAATCATTCATACTATTCTTGGATGACTTGTTTTGCAAGGGTTCCTAATGTTAGTCTGTCACAAATGAAAGACAAAACTGTTTTCTTCTGTTGCCTTATCTAAAATAAGCAATTGCTATGTGAAACAGCAAATAGTACAAATTTTTAAGAACCTCAAGTACTCTAAAGGGCTGGGGGAGAAAATGCAACATAGAAGCACTTACAAAGCAAAGTCTGCCAAATCTGTCAAGCAGCACAGGAATAGAGAGATATACAATGCAAGCTATTGGTAGGGTCAACGTAATTGCAAAGTTTGATGCAAGTCTTCAGTGTAGCACAGACACAAACAAAGAATTTAAATTGAATGGAGTTCTCCAAAGGAGGCTTCTTCAAAGCATAAGCACTTGCTTCCTTAACTATGAGCAGAAAAAGAATTACATGCCAAGTACATGGGAACAAAATTTCACCTGCTCGAGGAAAAAATCTGGGTATTTAGCATGTTTTCTAAATAATGATAGAAGAATGTGTATCTAGGCAAAACTGGCTTAGATTTGCCTTCTCGTACATGAGATAATTTTCATTCTCTAAAGACCCCTAATGTGGTCTCTAAGATATGTTCCACTTATACTCCATATTTAGTAGAAGCACATGGAAAGTATTCTAGCTATGAGAGAACAGGGATGTCATTTCCCAAGTCTAGCACCCACTTAAGCCTAGTATGACCTGAGGCATCTCTTTACCAAACTTCACTTACGATTTATGCACGTGGATTAACTACATCTTGATTAGCCTGGGTAACTGCTTAAGGTGGAAGAATAAGTCAAAAGAGTACTTTTATGTCAAAATTTGATCATAGAAGTTGTTGGCTTTTCTTTATGCAAAGATGTTTCAGTTGTGATTCAATGATTGTGAAAGGAATTTTAAAAGCACCCAATAATGTGAAAGTCCGTGACAATCTCTGACAGGTCTGCAGTCAGACTGAGAAACCCCATCTCACCTGATATTCACAGCAAGCCTCCTCTGGTTCCAGTGAGATCATGATTTTGCTACACAATTTGCTTAAGAAGCCTATGAACTCTGTTCAACCTCATCCAACATTTATGCAGAGTAATTTGACCAGGCCAATACACACTGCTATCTTCTACGGTAACTAAAGATGTTCGTATCAGGAAAAATTGGTTTCATTCAGGAATTAAAAACTATAAAGTGCAAGTAAAGATAAGTCAGTGACACAGAAGAACAGCATTAGTGAATTACAGAGGTTTGAAGCTGATGCGTCAGAATTAATGAAATTTCAGCAGTACGTATTACCTTCAGAAATGAGCAAAACCTCAATTACATAACTTAACCCCCCTTTAAAAGAGTCTCAAAATATGTGTATCTCAACTCTAATAACTATAGCTGGTGAGCTTCACCAAACTTTTAAAGATGGTTCTTAGCTCTTCTGCTGTAATAATTACCCTTATAAACCATCTCAGAGTGGATGTACACAACCCCACCCCAGCACCAAAGCCAGCAGGAGCCTGGCTGCTGCCGGGCCTCCTGAGCTCTGCAGTGCCACAGACAAAGCTGGCAAGTTGCTGCTGACCTCTTGATGAGTACTCAGCCTGGCAGCACCTAGGCGAACTTGGTTTCATTCTGTTCCTTCTTTGGTGCTGAGTGATAGACAGGAATGACTTACAGAGCTAAGGACGACAGCATGTGGTCTAAGACTCCAGGAGAGCAACATCCTGAAGCCAAGCCCAGATTCAAATGCTTTACTTAACGAGAGCCAGAAAGGTATGCTAGGCTTTGTTTGGATCTGAAGACATTGTATTTAATCATTTACAGCTTCTCTCTGTATTTGGGAATGTCTTAGCAACGTGGAAACCAAGTTAAGTTCTCTCAACCACAGCAAAACCCCATTTCTCCTAGGCTTTGTCTTGTGGACATAGCCGGTTTACAACAAGGATGCTAGAGTAATTTGAGTTCTGAAGATAAAGGTGCTTGGTTGCCGTTCCTGTTAAAAACGTTCAGGAGAACACTAAAGCTTAGGAGATAGAGAAGGTGCAGTCCTGCACCAGTTCTGCCAAAATAAGCTGCATTTCTGTTGTTTCAGCAGATTTGGAGGCGGGTTTTTTTTGGCGGTGTTTGCTTTGAGTCAAGGTTTTCAGCACAAAAGAAAACATGCTGGAACGAGGAGTATACCATTAATGCTGCTAACCAGCTGAACAGACGTCCTGCAGCCTGTTTGTCATAGTGCGCACCAGGGTTTTCAAACCTTGCTTTGTCACTCTCCCTCGCTGAGAGCGGCCCCACCGGCAGCCCTGCCAGGGGCAAACAGGGCTGGCCGCGCTGCCAGGTAGGCCCTTTGTTGGCACTGCTGACAGAAGCTCCAGCAGGTAACAAGCCTGGCCTCTGAAGAATGGTGAGCCAAACAGGTACATCACCACGCAGCTCTTTCAATAATATTAGTAATTGCTAAAACATTGCTCTTGTTTAAACAAGCGTTCGATACCACTCCGAGCCTCCTTCCATTAACAGGACACCAACATGACCTTCCGTGGTGGTGGAAGCGAGGCACTGCTGGAGCTGGGCACGCAGTGCTGTAACTGAATAGCAGCAGCCTGTCCACTGCTATACAAGGCACATGTTAATCCAGCCCAAATCCAGCACTGGAGACAGCAGGGAAGACTGGGGGGAAATTCTCCATTTCTTCTTCATTCAGGTCATCCGAAGGAGACTTTGGATTATATTACAAGGTTTTAATCTTTGTTTTCATACATGAAGGATGATCATAGCCTCTATTTTTTGTTTATATTTTAAGGTTATTGAACCACATCTTAAGTTAATAAGAAATGTCAGAGTCAGTAATTTAGTCCAGAAGGAAAGCATTTCAGAAGCTAAGCATTTTGATGGAGAAAGGACCAGTCCCCTGACACTCTCAACTAGTTAGCAAGAGAGCAGTAAGAGGTCTATTGCAAACACGGAGTATTTCCTATTAGTAAGAGCATTAAGTAGTTAAGCCCTCCATTTACAAGTTGCTATGACCTGCCTTTCACGTTCTACTCTGGACCATGCTTGGTGTCTTTCACTGACAGCTCACTCCACAGGGAATCTCCCTGGCTCTGTAGTCACTTAAAGCACAAAAGGTGCAGAATCAGGCCCTGCACGTACTCCTACATGCTACTGGAAACTGAACACACCGCCACACAACACGGGAAGGTTGTGAACGAAGGCTGCTGACGGCAAGGTGCAGCAGCGAGCTGCCCATCCTTGTGGCGTGCCATCCTGGGGGCCCTTTAGCTGGATGCTAACAGCAGGTATGGCAGAGCCAGACTTACCCCGTGCTGCTGTTTCACTTACCCAGGTGGACAGCGCGTGCCCCAGGTAGAGGAGGAACTTTGCAGAGGTGAAGTAGCCGAGCACGGAGCCTGGAGGGGAACAAGAACTGAGCGCTGGGGGCTGGCAGCAGCCGTGCCCTCGCCCCCCGACCATCCCCGTGCCCGTCCCGTGCCCGTTCCCCCCGCGCCCCCCGGCCGCGCACTGACCGCAGCGCTGCCGCCGCTCGCCCGCGGGCTCAGCTCCCCGCGCCATGCCGCGGGACAGGGACCGGGGCTGGGACGCGTCGCTTCTCTCCGTGGTGCCTTCCCCGACTTAGCTAGCACTGTAGCTGAAGTCGGAAAGCGCTGGCCTTATGCGCCGGCGGGCCGGGCGGGCTCGCTGTGCCGCGGGGCAGCCGAGCAGCGGCTCGGCTCCGCTCGGCTCCGCTCGGCTCGGCGGGGCCGGAAGCGCGGGGGCTGCGCGCCGCGCTTTGTAGGCGGCGGCGGGAGACGCCCACCGACACGCCCGTCAGCCGCACGCCCCGCCCCCTGCCGCGAGCCCCGCCCCCCGGGTGTGGCACTGAGGTGAAGCCGCCTGCCCGCGGGGGAGGTGGGGGGGGCGCTCGTGTGGTAACTCCGGGGTACCGAGGCTGAGGTCTTTATTTTATTCCTTAGCACCGTAAAGTTCCTCCCTATCTGCGTAAAATCTCTCTTTATCCCCCCCCCCCCCCAAGTATATAGGCCATCCCTGCAGCAGGTGTTTGACATAATAGACCACTAATCTGTTTTGGCTGTGCCGCTCCTGTGATCCTGTTCAAAGTACTCCTTGTATTAATTAGATGGCTTTCTGCGCGTGAATCACGCTTCGTCCTTTGCATAAAGGGAGCTCTACCTTGGGAAGAAAAATAACACGGGAATAAAAATGCATATAAACATAGGAAGCCTAAAATTACTGCTTTAGTGGGGTTGGCTCTCCTGGGTGAGCTCAGTGCTGCTTATATGGTGCATTCCTTAGAAAATGCACAAAAGCTTTCCTCAGATAGAAAGATAATTAATTTTCCTAAAATGACATGTTCCATGGGGGCCAACGTGCCTGACTGGCACCTTTTCAGCCCCTGTCCCTGGTGGCGTTTCTGGCCGCTGTTACGCTCTGGTCACGGCACCTGATGGATCTGGGACCTGGCCTGTCAGGTACCCTACCTAGCACAGCAGCAGCAGAGCTGGGTCCTGAAGAGATTTCTTACCCTCCGTACAGTACCGCTAGGAACACATCAGAGAAGCACTGCTGGTTGGGCCCTTTTTTTGCTACTAGAGAACGATTTGGGTGGATTAAAGTTCAAATAACCATTTCTGACTGAACGCTCGCTGTACTTTATCCATGTGCCTTGGGTTCTATAGCTGAAGTCATTATCCTCATTATTTTTCCTACTGGCTAATGACCCACTTCTGTGATATTTAGGGCATGAGAAAAGGGCAAGAAAGCATACTTCCCATCCTTTCACATTTAAAAAGCAATGGTTCCTGTATGCCTGTGGGATTTCTCCGACAGAAGGATATATGTTCTGTCCGGCGCATACACAGTGGGTCCACCATGCCTGTGAACACTGAATTTATTAGATGTCACGAAAAGACTGTACCACGTGCAGCACAGAGTGACCTGCGCACAATAACGCCAGCCTGTCCGCAGAGCACGAGGCATGATGCACACGCTTTGCATAGTGCAAACAAACCGTGCGGTTCCTGCACCGTAGGTCATGTATGTCCCGGACACAGCACTCACAACACGTCTCACACAGCCAGCCTGCACCAGCTGGTACAGTGGGTACCATCCAGAATTGTTGGTATCTGAAGCCAGTAACAGCACCTTTTCCAGTGTTTTGTCTGCCGAATGTCCGGCTAGACATACAGCTAAAAGGCCATAGCCACAGCTGATTTGTGAAGCTTTTGTCTGCTTCCAAAGGCAGTGTTGTTGGCAGGTAGAGGAAACCCAGTTTTTCTGAATTTGCCACCATTTTGCTGCATGATCTTTCACCAGATGCTTATTAAAATAAGTCTGTGCCCACGTTTCTTTCCCTGTCAAGCAGGGAATCATGTAGCATTTCTTACAAGGATGAGGTTAAAACTAAGAAATTAGCTGGAGTACTTTGATTTTACATCTAAGAAGTCACTAAAAAAAAACAAATATTCTTATATTTGAACTTACACCTCCAATAACTCAAAAATTATTAAATTTCTTTGTGAAAACCTTGTGAATATTTTTAAAGAGACAGCTTTTGTTTCTGGGTGACTGGCTCACTGGAGTCTTTTCACCACAATATTTACAGATTTCAGATGCATTTAGGGAGGTGTTTAATAGCTGGAAGCCGTATGAGAGGAGTTACCTGTTTTACTTGGTATAGACCAGACTCAGCAGTCTTACAGCAGTAATTTACATAATGGGACAGCATACCAGCAGTGGATTTGAACCCAGGCCTGACTAATTGTCATTGGCAGAGTGGAACTGGAGACAAAAAAGTGGGATTTTGGAGATCAAGATTTTTTTTATATTATTTTTTTGTCAAAACACAGGTGCTGGAAGTCTGTAGGTTCAGAAAGTCTGCTTTCATATCTATGTTTCAGTTTGCAAATAATAGCTTCTGAGTTTTCAGAGGTTGTAAACAGCAGGATTCTCATCTTCCTTTACAACAAGGGCAACCAGCACGTGCAGAAGCCCTAGACTGTGTTTGCAAGCGTTGACCAAAACAGCAAGCCAACCTGGCTATGCAGATAACACTGGCTTTCCACCATTCACTAGAATATACGTTTGTGGGCAGCCCGATAGCCTCTTCCATTCGAATGCCAGCCATAGCTTCTGACTTAATAACTTGATGTCTCTTGTTCTTACCTACATCTCTGCCTTTCCTAGGGGAAGACTTAATCTTTTCTTTCATTGCTGCCTTTTCCAGATTATTAGATAGCAGTAGTTATCTTTATTTATTTTTTTATCATGTGAGGAAAACCCTTTCAGAATTTAACTGCTGTTGTGGCTGTCACAAAGGCATTTTATTCTTAACAGAAATTTCTTAATTCTTTACTGTCTGTCTCTGAAGATGCACAGCTATTAACAAATATTTATGTTATAAATACAATTATGTTATAAATACTTCCTATGCAAAACTTTTTAGTGGTTAAAAAATCTTTAATTCCTTACGCTTTATTTAAAATACATGATTAACATTGTCTCTCCAGTTATTACCTGAGTAAAGAAATGTGACTACTGGAATAGTTTAGAATTTTTAAGCTTCAGATTAAGATCTACAAAGACCTCAATTCAAAAGACAGAAATATTCTTCAAAATGTTTCTAACGAAACACCTGTCTGTAACTAAGAAAGCCCTGGTAGATTTAACCTGCCTGGCAACAAGGACAACAGCTCAACTACAAGACGAGGAACAAGAGAAAACATTTTAGTGATTGGTAAGCACATAACTATGATGGAAAGAACATTCAAAGATATGCTTCCAGGAAAGACATGTCTTGAAAAATAAGAGAGGGCATGTTTGGCTTTTAACCACTGCCCACATCACTGGCAGTTTTTGTATGTGTTGTGCTTGTAATAGAGCTGCTGAATCTAGAGCAGCAGCAATTTCACAAAATAATTTCTACAAATGTCATCACGGATTCAACCAAAGAGGCGTGAATAATGGTGAGAGACCTCGTGTAAGCTCAGATCTTACACTCAGCAGAGAGGTTTCATGAAGCTTAATTATCAGGATGTTGCCATTCTTTCTTCATTACAGCTCCCCTCTTGGTGTGCAAAGTGGCTTTTTACTCATTAGCTTACACAAGGCCTGGCAAAGCTGGCAAGAATGTGCATGATCTGTGGCCTTTTGAAGGGCAAAGCGGGGAACCACTCACTGAGCAGGGCCCTGCTGAGACTGCTCACAGCCCCCTGCCCCGAGCTGTTGGGCCCCCTGCCTCTGTATCAGTGGGCACACCGAGCCTGAAGTTGGCCATGCATTGGCATGGGGAAACAGGCAGAGATGGGGTGGGGAGAGCCTCCCTGGTTTCTTAGGCTGCCTGCTCCCATGCAGGGAGAGATGCTTCTTCCTCCAAAACCATTCATTTCACTTGCCTCTAAGTAACCTGGATATCTGTACGTACTGACCCGCAGCAAGGAAATATCCAGTCCCTCCCACCTTTCTCGAAGACCCGCGGTGTTATGCTCCTATTGGATTTGTCTCATTTCAAAGTGACAGCTCTGCCTCTCGGGGACAGAAGACAGGCTGCAGTCATTGTCACCTGAAGCGATCATCCTTTTCATTACCAGTGACAAACCCTTGTAGGGGATCCATTCAGAGGGGCTAGCAAACTCAGAATTCAGGGATTGATTCAGACAGGACCTGATCCTTAGCTTAAACAAAACTCCAGCTCAGGAGGCTGGACCACCCTCTGCTCACATGCCTGATCCAAGGCATTTGTAAACGAAGCAGTGGTGGCCTGGCTGGTGAGCAAACCAACATGCCTAAAATCCTAGGTTATCTTGTTTCAGTAGGACTCCTTTTGTGTGAGATCATTCTCAGCCATAAGAAAACATTGTACCCGAAACACGAATAATGAAAGCAACTTGTACCAAAGGAGAAAAAAAAGTAATTAAGAGGAAGGAAAGCACTCCATCTGCTAATAACAAGTGGATGTTTCACACTCGAATGACAGCAGAAACATTTCTGCAAACTCCCTCTATCTTACTGAACATTCATCCTAAAGACTGTGCAGTTACTGACTTGAATTCGAACACTGTGTTGAGGAAGGGCCTGAAATGAGTCCTGAGGGTGAGATAAGAGCCTATCTGCAAGCTAAGCTCATTTTGTTTAGCTTTCCTCATTAGAACTTCAGCCCTTTGTCACCTCGGGGGTGTCATTGTTCTCTTACTAAACAATCAGACACTGTTTATTAAACAGTATTTTGTTTCTCGTCCATATTTCAGTAGGCAATATGAAAACATTGGGATTTGTTATTTTCCCTGCAGCTTTCTAACACCTATGAGTTTTGGCTTTACTTTTCCGTTCAGTGTTCGGGAATTTTGACACATGCAATAAAATCAATTGTGAAAGCAAGTCAGGAAGTATTTGTATCTCTTAAGAAAAATACCCTACTGTCAGTAGAAGGCATTGTCCTCTTGAACAACTCCCACTGAAGGTTATGCTTGATGTCTTTAGGACAGTCAGATTTTGACATCCTTGTTCACCTCTCTGCAATATTTTGTTCTGATTCTGTGCCAAGAAAAAAAGTTTAGGCACAGTTTAAAGTTTAAAGTTTAGGCACACGTTTAATTTTCACTGGTTTCAATGAAATAAAAAAAAAATAGATTTAAGATAATGTTGAAAGGTTTTCGGACTAGAAGTGAACTGGGGAATAAAAGCTTCTTTTGACTTGCATGAGTTTGAACAGAACTATCTGTAATATGAGTGATTTTTTTTCCTGCTGTACCTCTGCAGCAGAAAAAAGGAAATCCCTCCGAAGAGCTACTTAATGTGATGTACATGTGTTTTTTGCACATATCTGTTGCGCTATCAATTTCTGCTTTTGGGTGTGTTGCCCAGAACCGTCTTCATAAAAACATATGTTTTGTCTTTGGAGCCAATATTAACTCACCTTCAAATCAGCAACAATTTTAAAGTAATTTTTTGGACAGCAAAGCATAAAGTGCAGGAAGTACTTGGAATTACATGAGGAAATAAGATTCTGGCAGTGAATAAAATCATTAATATAAGCAGTTCTACAATTACAAACATAACATCAACCTCACCAGCCATCAGCTTTGTTGGCATCTATTTTGTAGGCGAACGAGGAAGGGCGGGGCCCTCTGCCCATAGACAGCACCCCATGTGAACAGGACTCTGCAACAGGGCACGGGACTCAGCCAAACAAACCTTCAGCAAAGCCTGCACCGATGACTCTGGCATTTCTAGGCACGAGAAAAATGTACGACCTTCTAGGCGTACTTGATGTTAGGCAGTGATTAACTAAGCTGCTGTATCTTATTAGGAATTAATAAACCAGTCTTCTGATTTTGCAACATCATTAATATAATCCTTTGGAGCAAGTGCTATATTGATTATTTATAATAACCCATCTAGTAATTAGTTATCATTCTACAATTACTTAGCTCTCGATTCTAATACATCCTAGCTGTAGCTTTCAGAAGAGTCATTTTACTCATCAGACTCAACCTAATACCTTCTTGCCGTATGGTAGATGACTTCACCAACACTAGTAAAGATCAGCTGTCACTTCAGTCAAGTAAAGCTGGTCCCACAGAAAGCTTTGTCCATCTTCAGACTTCCTTCTTACAATGTGTTTAGCATTAATAAATATTTGAAAAAAGAAAAAACAAAAAAGAAAACCTTAAAATGTAAGTTCATTCTGCAATTTCTTTTACAGAAAGAGCAAGAATACACATGTTAATAGTTATGTTACTGTTCTCATTTACCTGAGATGAAAGTTAAAGCAATTAAGCACCAAGGAAAGCACTCCCTCCCTGTTCCATTAATGATGCCCATGGTCTCAACCATATTACAAAGATACTGCCTGGGAGATCCCTCCAGTAACCAAAGTGGTCTGCAGAGGCTGTTGGCATCAGAGGCTTTATGCAGCTGTGCTCGGCGACAAGATACAACCCTCACTGCCCCAGGGTGTTCTTCAAGGAGGTGGTCTTAGCCCTCACTTTCTGCTTTGTGTAGGCACTGCTCCGTCAGAGCTGAAAATGTGGCTTAAGGTATTTGCAGAGGGTTTTTTCGGTATCTTAAGCACAAATCTACTCATTAGCTGAAATCAAGCTAACAAAACACAAATATGGGTGATAGCTTGCTTTTATCTTGCTATAATACTTCTCCACCCTATTATTATGGCTAGCACTCCCAAATGGATGGCATGACCTGCTATCCTAACCCATATATATGGCTAAACTACAATTT
The DNA here is from genome assembly GCF_011077185.1 of Oxyura jamaicensis. Taxonomy (NCBI): domain Eukaryota; kingdom Metazoa; phylum Chordata; class Aves; order Anseriformes; family Anatidae; genus Oxyura; species Oxyura jamaicensis. The sequence continues at coordinate 4,147,710 of NC_048899.1, read as the reverse complement.
TTCATGGAACAATTATGCTTAATGGCACAAACTGTGATACATTTAAATAATTAGTTAGGGAAATCAAGTCTCCATGTAACTGCCCACTGAAAATTTGAAAAACAAGCGTGGTCAACATTTCAAAAAACGATCAACAGAAGCAAATGCAAAGTCTTAGACGTGGGAGGAATAACTCCACACAATAGTACAGGCTGGCGGACAGCTGTCTGGGATGCAGCTTTGAAGAAATGGATCGGAGGGACATGGTGGACTGCGAGTTGAACATGAAGCAGGTGAACATGAAGCAGCAAAGAAGGCCATCTCCACTCTGGGTTGTGTAAATAGGAGGGTAGCCAGCAGGATCAGAGAAGTGATCATTTCCCCCCTATTTGGCACTGGCAAGACAGCACCTGGAGTATTGTGACCAGTTTTTGTCTCCAGAGAATAAGACATGGAGATACTGGGGCAAGTTCAGCTAAGGTTAGCAAGATGGTCAGGGGGCTGCAGCACATGACCTAAGAGAAGCAGAGAGGCTGAGAGAGCAGGGCCTGTTCAGCCTGGAGAAGAGAAGGCTCAGGGGAGACCTTAACACTGTTGGAGAATACACTAAAGACAGAGCTAGACTCTTCTCAGAGGTGCACAGCAATGGGATGAGAAGCAACAGATACAAACTGGAACAGGAGAAATTGTAATAGCTATAATATTTTTTTTAATCACAAAGGTGGGCAAATACTGGAATAGGTTACCCAGAGAGCCTGGGGAATTCTCACCATGGTGGTGTTCATTGTGCAGATGGACAAGTCCTTGAGTAACCTGCTCTGAGACTTTATTCGAACAGGGTGCATGACCTCCAGAGGTTCTTTCCAACTTTAATTATTTTGCGATCGTGGAAATTGTATAACCTCCAACACTCAATTTCTCAAACTGCAGGCAGGCTGGGAACCTCTCTTTTGGAGGCAATGTAAATAAATCCCGTTACAGATCCACCAGGTAGAGTCAGCGTGTGTGAAGAAAAAACGGTCAAAAACTGATCCTGTTTGTCTGAAGAGGCGATGTGGATTTGAATTTGGGGAAGAGTTGTAAATAACCAGGTATTACAGAAGAACTGCTCATAAAAACAAAGCTGTATTCAGGGCTCATGAGTCAATCCATTTAAATCAAGGTAAAGCTATTAGAATAATACACACAAGCAGATCTTTGATAATTTGCACATCAGAAGATCAAACAATAAACTAAGGGAACTGATTTGGAAAGCTGGTGACATCGTGGGGATCTTGTTCTAAATATATACGAAGCCTGGCATGCGAGTCAAGCGTGCATTAGCAAGATTCCTTTCCTAACACATCTGTGTCAAGAAAAAGAGCAAATGTGTACAGACAACTATGAGAAGAAAACAATCTAATGAAGTCTGCATATTACTGATACAGAACAGGTATATATTAGGTATATTCTTAAACTACGTTGCATGTGTTTGCACATGGGAAAAGTAACAGCGAGATCAACAGATTTTAAATCGTCTCATAAAAAAAAACAATATATCGATTTTTTTGTGACCAGTTGGGGCTGAGGCAGGACTCTTGCTTAACTGACTTAAGTTGCCTCTCAAGGTAATTTTCAAGTAAGTAGTCTTTTAAATCTCTGGGCTGCTCACTAATTACGTCTTCTGTTCTATAAAAACATATAATTGTCCATTACTGTATTCAGTGGAAATAGTCAAGTATTTATTATGCACGTGCTTCCAAGTGTTTTTAGGGTGAGAGTCTGTGCCAAAGTCAATTAAATATAGGGCTCCTAAGTGGTTGGGAAATTACATAGGATAAACAGGCAGAGGATGTTTCTTAAGTGAAGATGCAACTCTGGATGTTGGCCACGGTCAGAAGCATTGTTGTGATGTAGTTAACCTTGCGAACAAACAGAAGAGCTGCTGTAACGTATAATTATTAAAGAAAACATTGACACAATTAAACCTCCAACTTTAATGTCTATTTACAATATTCACATCCATCCCGAGGAACAGAGGTTTTTTATTTGTGAATTCCTTTCTTCTGTAGTCTTTCTGTTTTGACCACATTCTTATTGCCAGCAATCAATTTCATGCCTCCCGTTGCAAAACAAGTGCTTTGTTTATGCTGTTGTGCATCACAAGTTTCAAAATGACGACTAATTTAGCTGAAAAATCACACCATGACTTCATGCTACACAGAGCCAAATTAAGCTGCCTAAACAAAGCATCTAGTTTGAGACACCCCGTGTGTCTGAAACACCCAAATGGCAAATAAAAAACAGGTCCCCTAAGAGACCTGTGCTCTTCCGGAGTATCAGCTCCCTGGCAGATAGGACACCCTGTGTCATCTCAGATGATATTAGACATCTAAACTTAGGAAAACAGATAAAATCCTGACACTCTACAAACCTTACTGAGGCTATTGGAGATACACTAAACTTTTAGGACAGTATGTGTTCATTATTATTATTCTTATTGTATGTTATCCAAGTGCCAGTGCTTCTCTGCTTAGACTCGGCAGTTCTTCTGCACTAGGTATTACAGCTACATTGTGGAAGAACTGAGATTCAAGAGGATTGAGAGTGTCTTGAGATTGAGATGAACCCTTCCCAAATTCTAGTCTTTTCTGACCAGCATTTCCCGCAGGAAGAGCATAGAGCTAACCAAACACAACCCTATCTCGTAGTTGCAGTTCAGATGGCATGTGCTTGGAGCTACGTAACTTCTTCCAGGATGACCACTTGGAGCCACCAGAACCCTGAGATGGAGTCTTAAGGGGGAACTTATCCTGGCTGATTTTTAGAAGGAAAACTGAAGAGAGAAAATGGTGGCTCTCCAATACCCGACCTTGTGCTGTTGCAGTGATTAGCAGGTTGTAGTAATAACTGAGGGAGCTACTCACCACGAAGGAGAGAACCGAAGTGGCCAGAGGAACATGTCTGTCTTCACAATTACTGTTCCCTAGACAATTAAATGCATGGAGATGGGCTGTGGGAAACATTGGAGTAACATGCTTAAGTTCCTCAAGATTTTGTGTAGAAGCCTAGATCTGGAGGTTAAAGGAAGCCATCAAATGAAGTGTTTCATTAACGGATTCATGAAGATGAATTAGATGTGTTCTTGTGATTCAGCTTTGATATATACTGGCATTTAATTAGTGAAATTATATAATTATGCTCTGATATATCAAATTAACAAATACAATACATTCAATTAGGTTTAGTATTTTCTCTAAAATGCAGAGGCCAAAGACAGCACCTAAGAGAAGAGAAAACTGGGCATTTCCTTAACTACAAAAGGAGGGGGGAAACCAGAAAATTCGAGACTGTACCTGCCAATGTGGACATGATCTAATCTCCAGTGGGGCCTGGGGGAAGTAAAAGACAAATGGGAGGAAGGCAAGGAAAAAAATGAGGTTTTGGCACACATGAAGACAGGACCAGGAAAGAGGTGGATCCAGTGACTGACCAACAGGCTGGGTGCCAGGCACTTCTGGATTCTGATCTTAAATTCATCACTGACTCACCACGTGGCCACGAACAAATGACTCCACCTTTATGTCTCAGCTTCTCATAAGCAGGGTGATATTTATCTACCAGTCTCGTGGAATGTTGTAAAGATTAATTAATAAATGTTTGGAAAGCACTTTGAAGATGAAAGGCTGAATTCACAGTAATGGCTAGGAGGCAGTGAATTGGCTTGTTATTCCTTTTCAGCAAACACAGCCTATACATAGAGAAAACACACAAAAATATGCCAAGATACATTTCTATTATTGCAGTCTACTCTCTCCCCTACCTATTTTCTCCTATGATTACGCTCAGTATTTAGTTGATGTTTGATTCAGGCAAATCATACGTGTACAGCTATTTATCAGCTAAAGTTAATCACGTGCCCAAACGATTGTCAGATTAGATTCCAGGACTGTAAGTGGTGTGTAAAAGATCTTTTATCATATAGCTACATGTATCAGGCAAATCTGATAAATGCGTTTTTAAGATACAAATAATAATAGCTGGTTACGTTTTTAAAAAGTGACAAATACATTTAGCATTGGTCATCAGCTCTATGAGGCTGGAACCCTTCTTAAGGTCAGTATTTCTTGATGTCACAGCACTGAAATATACTGCTGATGGCTGGCATTCATTAGAGTTGTATATTATTAAAATACAAAAAAAAATCACAACAAGCTATAGGATATGTTTATTATTTCACCTAATATCAAAAGTCTAATGCATCTTAGACACCCTTGTGTTTGTTTGGTCACAATCAAACAAGAAGCAGATTGCTGTTTTCTGGGCTGGTAAAATTCTGGTTGCTTCCTTTCCCTAATGATTCCTCTACTCAAAGCTGAGGTTTTTCAGGAAAGCAAAACAGTGTCAGCTAGGCCTTTCGTGTCTTACGAATGCCATCAGTCAACCAGAATTTCTGTCCAACTTAATAAGCCTGCCTTTATTATGAGTTTATTTAAAGTTATGTGTTTTGGGCTTCACATATGCAACTATCAATGAAATCACAACTTGACCCAATTTGGTAATGCTGAATAACTGAAACATTTTTTGTCTGGGGCAATCCAATGAAAAATAACTTACAATTTTTGCAAGGTGGGAAGCGTAGGGGGGTACATTATTATGTACATTATCATTAAGAATGTTAATTCTTTTTTCAGACCATTTTAAAACTTAGATGAACACAATCAAGCATGCTCACAGGTTTTGCAAAAAAAACTCTGCAAGATGCAGTTGTTTAGCAAAACAAAATAACTGCTAGTTTAAAAAGAAATACAGGCTGTATCTCTGAACATGACAGAACAGTCACTAGTTTTCAAGAACATCACATATAAATAACATCACTCGAGAAGTTACAAAACGTTACAATTTGCAGATGAATATTGTCCTGCCCAGTAAATTCAGACAGCTGTCATGTACAGTCATGTCTAGTTTTATATCCTCCAATTTCCTCATCTACAAAATGACAATTATTATCTTTTTTATAATTAATGGGTCATTAAGAGGTTAAATTCATGAATGTCAGTCAAGTATTCTGAAAACATGAAAAGGGAGGCAGCACTCAATGAATATTATTATTAGTTTCACCACATGCAAATTGCACAAAGCACAACTCTACGGAGAGGCCAGGGAGCAGGAGACAGGGAACAGTGATGTTATTGTGACCAGACTGCTGTTGGCACAACGGCCATTATAACCCGATGATACTCAATTAACTGCGTGGAACAACGGCTGAGGCGTAGCACCCAGTACTCGATTAGTTGTGGCATTATAAATCAGAGAGTTCCTAAAAAGGAGGTCAGTTCTCAGGGTTAACTGTGTTTGGCTATTTGTTGAGAATTGTTTACGCAGGAAAATGTGTGGCTCGGTTTACAGATCTACCGTGCTAAAAGTGAGAAATTCAAAAGGGCTAAAACTCAGCTGGGCTCCTTCCCCGGTGACACCAATCACATTTCTGTAGCAGGGTCCTGCAGCAGGATGCTGAGCACTTCTAAAATCCCAGAGCAAAGTGTGCTGTTAGCAGGATTCACAAGTCAGAATTAGTTCTTTGGGAGGAAAAGTCACGGTGTTAATACCTAAAACACATGTGCAGGCTGTCCACTGTACTGGGCTCTCCTTGGGGCACCTTCCTTGAAGGTCTTCAGAGTCACCTGTCCACTGCATGTCTTGCCATTACATTTGCCATCTGCTTTCTGATCTGAGACAGTTTTTTGGTGACCAACCTGCATTAGAGCTGTGGGATCACGCAGAGTCTCTTGAGGAGTGACTGTGCAGCAGTACAAAGAGTGCAGGTGCAGAAGCAAACAGCGCATATCTATTGAACAGAGGGGACAGGAGGGAAAGTGGAATTAACTTAATTAAAGTCTAAAATACAAGATGTGATTAATTTATGGCAGGTGTTGAGGAAAACGTGAGGATTAAAGAATGGCTGGAGTAATAGGATGAAAGTGTCTTGGCTGGACACGTCAAAAATGCGACTGTATCTGAAACAGCGTGGCACTGATCACATACACTACTACTATCAGCATGAAAGAGGCAAGGAAATTAACTTCAGTAATTGAGCACATGAAAGGAAACAACAAAACTTCCTGACATTATAATACGGTACACACTGTCCTTGTCCACTCCTCTCTCCAGGATAACTTCATGAAAGTCAAACAACATTGGAGAGAACTGATCAGCACAATCTTTGTAGTGGAGTCTGGGGCAGATCAGTGGGTGTGGGAAAGGGGTTTTGAGAAATGGCTGACAGGAACCTCCGCTGAGAAATGGGCTGAGAGGGTTTTGAGAAATGGGCTGAGAGGGTTTTGAGAAACGGGCTGGCAGGAACTTACGAAGTTTGACGAGAATTGCAAAGTCCTGCACTTGGGGAGGAACAGCCCTATGCACAAATATATGCCGGTGGCCACCAAGCTGGAAAGCAGCCTGGCAGAAAAAGACCTGGGGATGCTGGTGGACACCAAGCTGCACATGAGCCAGCAACGTGCCCTTGCTACTAGGAATACTGATGGCATCGTGGGCTGCAGTAGGTAAAGTACTGCTAGCAGGTCGAGGGAGGCCATCCCTGCAGCACTGGTGAGGGCACACCTGGAGTGCAGTGCCCATTTCTGGGCTCATTAGAACAAGAGAGAGGCAGATGTACTAGAGAAAGTCTAACAAAGAGACATGAAGATTATTAAGGGACTGGAGCTCTTCTCCTGTGAGGACAAGATCAATGTCTATAAATACCTGAAGGGAGGGTACAAAGAGGATGGAGCCAGGCTCTGCTGAGTGGTACCCAGTGCCAGGACAAGAGACAAAGGGCACAAACTGGAACACAGGAAGAGGTCCCTTCCAACTCCAATCAATCTGTTTTAGGTAGCACTCCACACAGACACTAACAGAAACAGGAGATGGGAGCAGCCTGACTGGAAAGAAGGGCAATCAGAGAAAGGAGGATGTTGCAGGTAAACATCAGGTCAGATTGTGGCAGGTTTTATCGACCTTGTAGATGCTAGACACCTTCAAGCATTTCTAGAAATCACAGATTTGAATAACAGGATAATTAAGGTTGAAAGGGACCTTACGAGGTTTCTTGTTTAATCTCCTGCTCCAAGCAAGGTCAGCTATGAGATCAGGTTACTCAGAACTTTATCCAGTCTGGTCTTGAAAACCTCCAAGGTTCAAGACTACGAAACCTCCCTGGAGAACCTGTCCCACTGCCTGACTGTCCTCATCTGCATCTTGTTTTATCTCATCTGAGAAATGGATTAATGCTTCCAGCTGCCAGGCATCTCCTGCATCTGTTCCTGCTTCATTGTTGTTCATATTGACAGCCTGGAATAGCTTTTATTCTGCTAATGAGGCATAACTAGGTGAAATTATTTTTTCCAGAGTTCATATATTATGAGCTGGACAATGTATAAACAAAATAGAAGGGAGATGGTGTTACTTTATAAACTTCAGAAAACCCATCTTTGTCAGGAGATTGTGAGGCATTAGGAGCTGCCTTTCACAGTTGGCTTATCAAGATTCTGCAGGCTATGAGGCACTAGCCTCTTGGGCTAGGATTTTAGGAGTTCCTACCTGATTCCTGTACAAGCTGAAATATTCGCATGGTCATCAGAACAAGGATTTCAGTCCCCATGGATGTTTAATGGCAAAAAAAAACATAAGCAGCTGTGCAAGCATTCCTGCCAAAATAATCCAGAAAACAGTAACTAACAGCAACTGGAGTGAGCAGCTGTTTAGCCTGCACCCTGAGTGCCACAGGGAGTCAAAGGGAGACCAGCAGCTGTGGAAGAAGTAGTTACAGAAATAGAAAAGGACAGCAAGATACTCCACGATACAGATTTGTATTCGTTCTGAGGTATGCACCTTCTGAGACAGGTGTCAGAGTGCTTGTCACCTCAGAGAATTAAAACTCAACAACATCGTTTGTGTCCCAGACAAAGCACTGATAAATGTTCTTCCCACACATGTGTGGGGAGGTGTGGCTCTCTGGTCTTTCATCAAATCTCTGTTTGCAGGAAAACTGGTATCTGTCAAAAGCTTGACAGATACAGCGTCTTCCTAGCAGGAGCCTTTCACAATGCACACTCTTAACTTGGCTGGGTAATGCAGAGAATTTTCTCAAGTTAATGACCCTTCCTGTTTAAAGATAGCTTTTTTTCTGGATAAATTGGTAGAGCCTGCAGGGAGCTCAAGGACTAATTACTCCATTTTCCCTCCTCAGACAAATTTTCAGTCCGGATGTTGCAGCTGTTTCACTGTGCACAGCAGTCCTCTGCAATAATTTAGGCCAGGAAGCAGGGATTACTTCATACTGATGCAGGGCTAGTTGATGATTTTTTAAAATTCTCAGAGGTGAAGTATTATTTCACAACAAACCATTAAGTAAATAAACACGTGAAGTGATGGCACCAAAGTCAGGCAGGAAGCCTGCTTAACAGTTTTGAAGTACGAAGGACTAAAAGTACCGGCTAACATAAAATGACAGTAACACACAGAACAAAAATATCCCCGGCCTATTCACCTGAACTGCTGCATTTAACAAAAATGATTAGCCCACTACTGAATTAGACACAGGCTGCTCCATAAGCAGTAAGAACTACTTGATTCAAGCCCCAAACTATAGTCAGTTTGATGAGAAAAAAGCTATTAAGAATTAAATAATGAAATTTTGCTGAATCCTTTTTCTGTGCATGAGGTAAGTATGATTTCAAAACAACTGCCACCTATTCTGCCCATCAGAAATTCAGGCATAATAAACACATGCAAGAAGACCTATTTACTGCCTACAGCTATATGATAAAGTCTTTTAAAGATGAACTAGTTAGAAATTCATTTAAATGGATCACATTAATGCCTAAGCTGAGTTCCCTTTTGTCATGTCTCTTAGTAAAAACTGGAGTTAATGCTTCAGGAAAAAAAAATAAAAATAAATAAAAATAAAAACCACTCACATTAAAACCCAAATGCAAAGAACTTAAGTTGGATCCAGTTATTTTTAATTCATCACTCTACATAGCATAGAAAAAAAATCAGAACTGAACCTGATAACCAAAAGGTAGCATTGCCAGCTACCTGTCCTCCCATGCAGGAAGACAAGTCAGACTACACTGACTACAATTTGTGAAATTGTTCTGCTTCTGTTACTTAACAGCTAGCAGCAGTTAGGTCTAGCCAAGACTATGTCGCTCTGCTGTTGTTGTTGACTTCTTAAATGGAAAATTTGATATTGGAGCATCAGATCTATCCCATTCAATCTAAGTGTCGGGCATTCTGGCTTTTGCTCAGACCATCAGTCAATACTATAAAAGCAGATTTCAGTAGACCTAGACATGCAAGGCACTGCTGCATTTGCACACACCACTGCAGAAAGAGACTTGAGGGCTTAAAACAATTAATTTCTGACACCTGCTTATGCCCTGAAGCATGAGATGTGGTTCCACTTATTCTATTGTACACTGCAACAAAAAAATGTCATTAGTGCTGATAACATTAGTCTATTAAAAGCCAGCATTTTTAGCTTGGAATTTCTGTGACATTCCATTACACTCACCGTGTGCATCATAAATATATCCAGTTCCCAATATATTACTGTTCACAGGTCCTTTTTCTGTTATTTAATTAAATTTCAGAGAGGCAGCCATCCCAGTTTGCATGTCTCACTCAACCACTTTTCCAGTTCTAATACAATTGTCCAGAAATTCTCCCACACAACAACCACATAGTACCAACGAGGTGTTAGATCAGAAACATAATTAATGTCAACACTGTTACCAAATTTCTTGCCGATCATCTAGCGAGTATTTCCTCATTGCTGTTCTGTGTAGAGCCAGATATTTCACCTGGATAGATGGCGCAACCTGTCATTAGAAGCTGTGCTGGGATGGGGCTGAATACAAGACTTCTCCTGCCCCCACTCCTCCAAATCACTTCCCTATCTGTGTATTAGTACAGAAAATCTTTACCACCGATGTCCTTAGCTTTGTCCTCAGCATCAGAACGTGAAACACACTCACAGCTTTGCAATGACCAGAAAACAAAGCAGCCAGTAACTACAGTTAAATGTCCAGCTTTCCTCCTCAGCCCAGTACGTGGTGCAGCCACGTGTTCTACCTTCAGTTTTGAAAATCTAAAAGCAGCTTGAATAAGACTGAATGTATTATCAAAATAAACAGTAACAGATTCTGTGTGTGATTGGAATGGAGTGGTGCCTGAAAGAAAACAGTAAACTGAAGTGCTCTTACATGCATATTTAGCTCTGATTCCTTATGTGTGATATGGAAATTGCCCACTTTCCTGCTTCATTCCTATTAATGCTTTAATTCACTTGACTTTTAATAACTTCCATGAACTTGAAAAAATATTAGCTGAGTTATCCATGATAATTTAAAAATCCTACTCAGAGCAGGATCTGCCATCCTTAGAGGTAATTGGGCCTAACAGAAAAATTTTATCACTATTCAAGGCAGATCAAAACAGAAGCAGAACGGCATCTATTAAACTATAAAACCATTTAAAAGTCTTCCCATTCTCTCTTCTTTTTTAAAGTTTAGTACCACCTAACTTCCTTCTTATACTTCTAATCCATTGTTAAATATCTTAAACAACGAAGATCCACTAAAAAAGCCGGAATCTTCCTGTAAGTAACTTGTAGATATTCATCCTGGGAACAGCTGTTCAACCCTTGTTGTCATGCAGGGCTTCATCCTGACATGAGTTTACCCTCTAGGTGAAGTCCGACCTTGTCCCCTACACAGAGCACCAACTATTCCAGTAGGTTCCACTACCCATACAATATTTTCCAAGTAGTTTACATTAGACACGCTATTTAAACATCACATAGCAAGATAATCCGATCGAGTTCAAACTTAATTCTGAAGCTGGTGTGGGTTTCTACAGAAGAGCTTGCTCAAACTTCTGGCCACTTTTCCACTGATTCCTAGTGATTTCTACCTGGACCTAACAAAAAAATCACAAGAATCTAGAACTATTTAAGTCGGAAAGCTGTTTTACAATCAAATTCAGCACCTGTATTGCACAGTCTCCTCCACTGCGGTTCCTAAAGAGTCTCCTTCTTAGCATATAATTTTACTATATATTTCTCAACTCCCAAACTATTTTCTCTAACTTAATTCAGTCCTTGTCAACGTTTTAGATTATTCTTGCTTCATTTTCACTAACAATTTCTTAAACTTTTCTATGAACAGTTTTAATATTTTATCTTTCTCTGAATCACTCTTTCACAGGAATGACGTTAACTTGGAAATGATTTTTTTTTAAGAGTTTAACTACAAGCTTCTTAGTTGATGCTATATATATACACATAGGCATTATGTAATTATTTAGCAAAAACGCTATTAATAGAATTACTGAAATATCTAGGATGATTATTATCCCATAAAGTGTGTTTATGTACACAAACTTCTATCCCTCTGCACACACACACACACACACACACACACACACACAAACTCAGCCATTTAAGCTAATGGGAATCCTCCAAAAGCCAGGCTTTCAAGCCTGTGTTCCTTATATTCCCTACCAAAAGAATGCAGTCATCCAAAAAGGTCTTTACCAGCTAACTCTTGCTCGTGTAACTTAGTAATCAACAGTCATGTGATACAAATTATTTAAAGAAGAGGATTTGGTGTTGAGGACTACCAGTCGCTTCACCAAGGAAGATGCAGATCATCTATCTAACTTCCTATACGAAAGTCAGTCTATCGCATAATAGTGACTCTTGTTACAGTTAAAAATACCAATTGTGACTGCAAACTCAAATTCCATTTCCCATTATTACTCGGAACAAGAAATGCTTATTTCCCAATGCAATGTATGAGCACAATTTTCTCATTTTTCAACGTGATCTTGAGCTTTTAATAACAAATGAAATAATATATCAAAAGTGCAAAGATTCCCTTGCCAAATTAAACTCACCCAGTGGGTTTCTTATGAATCTGACGGATGTTTTTCTAGTTTTAATTCAATTATTTGAAACCATGTGTACATCCTCCTCCAACACTTCTGCAAAAGTCATGAAAACATCTGTGAGTTCAATTATTGATTAGAGTCTGAAACTTGTCTCTGGTAGAAGTCTGTTTATGAAAGCAATGAAGATAAAAGAGCATGTACTTCAGAGGCTCTTGCTGCTTATTTGTGAGGCTTGAAAGCCTAAGTAAATACTACCTTAAGCATGTCTGCTCATGCAGAAGTCACAGCTCCTGATAGCCAAACAGCGGTCATACAAAGACGTATTTCACTCTCCAAGTTGTTAGCTCTTAGCTCTTTTATTACAAAAATAAAAGTACAACGCTAAAGGAGGAAGCATGTAATGTGCAAGAGTCTTTTCAAGTGTGTGACCGAAAATAAGCATGGCAAAGTCTCCTGGCAACACGCTGTGCAAAGATACAGTAAAGAAATAAGTTACACGGGTGGTAACTGAACATAAGAGACTTCCTTTCTTAGCCAAAAATATTTTGAACGGTTCTGTGTCCAGTTAAGGACCCGTTGCATGCACTTCAGGAGCAGACAATCCTTGTAAGACTGTATATTTAGTGGACTTATTTCATGGAGGTTTAAAAGTCAGTTAAATACTTCAGATAAAAACTACAGTAAAAACTACAGTCAGTAAACTACAAGAAAAGAAAGGGTAATGGCATCGTCTCACTGACTTTTAAGAGGATCATGGCATCCTTCTAGTTAATATCATTTCAATCATTAATGTCTTAATATAATTTCTGCAGTAGTAGTTTAACTAATAGAGCAAATCTGACAGTTGCGAGGCCTGGCTAGTCTCTTTTGCTTATTTTAAGGAGAGGCCTTTTCAGAAGGTATTTGCCAAACCTGTCAGCTCTACCCATTAACTGTGTTGAACACAGTATAACTGCATTAGCAGTGGTGGCAAACATGTCACTTACGTACGTTCTGCTCACCAACATGTCAGGCACAGCCTTGTAGGGGCTTGAGCCTGTTTGGTTTTGTTGTTGTTGTTTTTATTATTATTATTTACTTATTTATTTCCACTGGGACAGCTGCAGGGATCCTTGGAGTAGTAGTGCAGTCTTGTGCATTCCACACGGCAATGAACCAAAAACTAAATTATAATCCTGGCTTTGACATGAACCGTGAGAATGCTCCCCTCCCCTTTCACCATTTAGCTCCAGCAGCCATTTGGGGAATTAATTACTTAGTGCCTTCTGCATCCTACAAACACACATTGTTACACACATCCTAGCACCTGTAAAGGGATTTTCGCAATACAACTTCTTTTGCAGATTATTACTGAGAGACAATGTGTCTTTCTTTTCCTTTTTAATATTCACTTGTGCTAGAAAACTGTAGTTCTCTGAGTCCAATAAATTAGAAGAAGCAAAGAAACATTTATTCCTTAAAAATTCCTCTTAAGTGCTGAGTCTACCTGGAAAAACTGACAAGTTTTCTCTGGGGAAATGACAGGTTCCCCAGAGAGTTTTTATATACATTGCACTTTCGTTCCCTACCCCGAGAAGGCACGCACCTGACTCCTCCTTTATCAGCAAGCAGTAGGAACAAACCCAACTCATCTCGTTAAAGAAGGCAGTATGCTTTCAAAAACCAAAGAACTTCTGCCACACAGATCACCTTTTTAGTATAATCAGCACTTGATACATTTTTTTTTTCTTTATACCTCTTTGCATATTCTTTTCTGGGCTTCAGCTCTCAAATACAGCCAGAAGCAGCCTACAGACCAAGATGGACCTTTGATCTGACTGCAAGCAGCCACTTGTGGCATATCTTAGGTTCTGACTTACTTTTTTCCACAGAGTGCTGTGTATGAGTAGTAGCAGAATTTTCCTTGTACCAATTTATTACTGTAATTCAGGTACAAGTATACTGAAATAGCTTTATGATGGGGATAATATTATGGGCTATTTTTGGTGCATTATAAGGAAAAGCCATACCAATATACATAGTCCACACTAGAAAAATCTACCACATTCCTCAAGTATCACTTTTGAGCTTTCACATCAAGAACTGAAATTTGTTATCTCCCTGATAATTATTTTGTAACATTTACTTGGAGAATCCCAGAGGAAACCACCTGAGAAGGCTCAGAAGATCCAAAGAGAGTGAAAAATGTTTGCCAGTCTTCCATTTTTCTGAAAGAATTTACACATTCTAGGAATTTCTGTTCTTGAATTACAACTTACTGTCTGGCTTCTTTGTTCCGGTCCAGAGAGAATCAAACGTGGTCACATGTTGCTCATAAGTTGCTCTGAATTTTCCTCCTTTACACCCAAGTAATCTTACCTTACTTACCTTCCTGCCAACTTCAGCCTATAAAGCTTGTAAGAAGAATTTTACAAAGGCTGTTTGTTCTACATTTGCTCTTCTTATTACTAACTTCCACTGCTAACAAGGGTCATTTTAGCATCTCTGCCAAGTTACACTGATACTCTCATATTCTTCTCTTTTTAGAAAGTTTTAAAAGTTTGTTCAAACAGCATTAGCTGAACTCTCAATGTGTGGTGGCTGAGATTTTAATTTACAGGTGTCTAATATGATGTTTTAGTTTCTTCTCCAGACAGCTACCTTACTGTCTTGAATTCAGAAGTGCTAAACACCAATATCTTTCATTAAATAAATGAATATTTATAAAAACGGTATGTTACTCTAATGTTCAATGTTGTAAAATTACACGACTTATCTAGGCTACCTCTGTCACATATGACAATGTATTTGACTGACAGAAAAAAAAACTTTTTAAAGTTTTCTATCACCGAAACCACTGTTAAGACTCCAAGTCATTGTCAATGTTTTGCTAAATATCCACCAGTTAAAATACATGCCAGGAATTACATAATAATGCGTCTCCCTCCCTTGTGGTGGTTTTGGCTTCAAGTGATGAACTGCCCTATTCAAAAATCACTGCTGTGAGTACTAGAAACTCAGTCAACATTACTACATTTCTAATAATCGTATCAGCTACAGGTATACCAATACTCAAAGCCTACTAAGATTTACATTGCTGGATTCTTAGCGTCTAGCGGTTCTGCTTTAGAAAAGAAGGAAGCCTTCTGAGTGCTGTAATACTATCTACGAGATGAGGTTCTTACACCTCGCGGTAGCTATAATCTTTTCATACTGCTGTAGGTCCTTGCTCAATTCTAACAGCTGTAATTATTCCAAAAGTTGTGGTAAAAGTGGGAAAGAATAAATGGTCGGTGACTGTGTTTCACAGGAGGGTAGCTGGGGAGAACAGTTAAATCTCAGTGATGCTCAGACTTGAAATAAGATGGCAATCCCAGTACTGCACAGGACAGAGCAGCAACTCATGACTAGTGAATTTTGCCTTTCTCCAGTTTTTATGCCAACATGACAAATCGAAGATGCTTTTGTCCCATGACATTCCAAAATAAACGTCTCATGAGAACTATTCTCTAAGCTCTTCTGTCAGAGCTCACATAACTGTGGAATCCTAGGCTCCAATAGGACTTCAGTTATTTGGGTCCCAGGTTGTCCTGACGTGTGCAGGCTGATTTGTACCAAAGCTTCATGTAGAAAAAAAAATGCTCGAGGGTAATAAGGTCAGTGGGTAAATGGGAAGCCCTCAGCATAGCATAAGACACAAAGGACAAAGTATAAAAATAAGTGAAGCACAACAACCTGCTTGATAACATGTCCTCTGGCACATCAGAATTTGAAAACCTGAGAGTTTCCTTTCAAATCAGTCCCCTCTCTAATCCTGGGAAAACTAAATTTTCTGTCCTTGGTGTTCAAGTGGCTATATTTGCTCGCTAGCAAGCACTAAGTCCAAATGTGTGTAAAAAAGAGGACAAAGCGACAAAGAGCACTCAAGAGCACCACATTTAATAAATCAGTCTAGGTAAATCCTAATACAGCTGGGTGCCTTTGACCAGCCTTACCATCACTCTTGCCTCAGAGAGCTTTGCAAAGGTATTAGGTATTTCCTCCTCTCTCCAGCCTACTCAGATGTGTTCTGGTCTGCCCAAATTCACAATTAGGCAGGTTCATTCTCTGTCTGGGGGAACGTGCCTTACGGGACTGTAACACTCTGAAATGACAAAGGCCCTGGTTCTAGGAGACTCATGTTGGAATATCGTAAGCAGGCTGCCACTTCTGTACCTTTAGCCCGTACTGCTTGGGCCTGCCCACTCCTTCAAAGCAATCTAATCTCTGTGTTTTATCTGCAAGAAAATATCAGTTGTACATAATATTTTAAACACAGTACTTACCAACAGGGAGGAACTCCCAACAGGAAATAGAAGCAAGCACATAATTATCTCTCTAATCTTCTTCAGGCTTCCTAGCTCAACTTGCAAAAAAACAGGCTCCCGGTCAGGCTGCCTCTTCTCTCGGTGTGTGTTTGGTGCAGTTCTCTTTTCCTTTCATTATCAGATAGCTACATTAGCAGTCATCTGATTTTGCATCAAGACCAAGGTAACATGATTGAGGCGTAGGTCCAGCTGGTGTCCACAGGCAGTTCTGAGCTGCTCACACCCGAGCTCTTTAACAGCATCAGAAGGGCTTCCAGCTTCCAGGCTTTGTACTGTAAACAAAATGATTGTTATAAGACAGAGCACTCGATTTTTTAAGATGCCTGAACATTCATTGCTCAAAGGTTGTATCTAGAAGTCTGATCCCATTCTCAAACTAGACACTTACTCCAGTGAACCCGTGTGTTGGTTATTTAACATATGTGAAGGAATGCTGTTATTAAGTCTGCATAACAAATACGACAACAGAAAGCTTTTTGTTCTACTTTACTAAGTAAAACTACGACTCATAGGAACTTCTAAGCAGTGCACAGCAAGGTGTTCTGCACTAAGGAAGGAAAGATATGAGAATTAAAGGTCAGACTGCATTCTCAGCTATAGCAACATAAGAGCTGGAGAAAGGACCTTGTATTCATTAGGGATATCTCAATTTTACACCAGAGAACACAGTGTGGACTTGAAAAAGTCTATTTTTAGACCTTTTATGTTTAAATCATCAGATGAAAGACTATGCTGGGAATATCTTTATAAACAAGCTGCTTGGTCCAACACACTCAGAAGCTTTAAGCAATGTAATCAGAATATAAAAAACTACCGATAGACTGATGCTATGCAAGTTCTGAGCAGTTTTCACAATAGCCTGAAAACATTCTGTGTGAAAGTGATGAAATTCTGCTTTTAACTGGAAAATTAAGAATTGCCTGCATCTGATCAACACCGAAGGTTTGTGCAAAGGAGGTCACCGATTGCTTTAAAAGTGTATCAAAAGCAGACACTGAAAAATCCTGGCTCTACTACAAACTCACAAAATGCTCCAAGATCTTTTGTTTGCAGTAACAGGACTTTTAAAGCAGAATGATTAGAGGGTTTGCAAGGTTTCTTGTGCAACTGATAATCCAGACACTTAACCTAAGGAAACAAACCACAACTTTGCATAGATTCGGGTACAAAGATCCAGATTCCTGGTTGTGTAAACTAACCTGACTTCCTTCAAATCCCAACGTCTCAAATTAGCAAAAGGATTATCGTGAAGCTAAACTGATTAATTTCAGCAATTTGAATGTTCTTGGACTACCCGGTATGAGTTAATAAGTTACTAACATATAGGTTTAACAGAGATCATTGTTATACCTCAGAATTTACTCATGGGGATCCTGAAGTTGCAATGTCAGAACCCAAAATAACCCAGGATCAGAATGGAAAATATCCCAAAAAAAGACAAAAGTAATGCAGATACCACCTGACCACGCACTCCCCTATCTACCTGTCCTATAACCCAGGCTCCATTCTTTCTTTGACCAGCTCTGGGTTTGCCGAAGAGCCAGCACAGTTTCAGCTTGCTCCCTTGTGGCCAACCTTAGAGCTACAGTTGTCCTGGTACTTGTTCAGTTCCAGTGACTTTCGAGCATCACAATGGCAAATTAAATTTAAGTTTCAGTAGTTACCAGTGTCTGCAAGACAGTAAAGAAATGGTTTTATCCTGTCTAACTCAGCTAGCTATGTAGGAGAGTAAAATTCCTTCTGATTGCCCTGTCTGTTTAGTTCTTGCGACCTGTGTGGACTACAACCTCTGTTTTTTAACTTGAGAAAGAACATGCTGGGTAGAAAGTGCAGTCCTCCAGGTAAGAAGAATAATCCCCTGGGCAGGAAGAAACCTGAGGGAAAACACACACGAAGGCCACCTTGGCTGCTGCCCATCTGGCAGCAGATGGAATCCTTTCCCAGCCAGTACTCCTGGAGCAAGGGGAAAGCATTAGTGAAGCCCTCTTGTTTTGTTACTTCTCAAGGCTGCTGTTGGGATAAAATTACCTCCAGCCCCTTTGCCAAAAATTTTCAGACTCTTGGGAGACTTGGAGCAGCTACCAGCTCATTCCCCAGCCCCAGCTGAGTACTTCCCCTCCTTGTACACTTGCCTGCCCCCTCTGGGAACTGAATGAGCCTTACAGATTTACCTCCCCAAAATAGTTTCATGCTAAAAATAGTCCGGAGCACCGGAGGTGCGCACAAGCACAGGCAGACTGAGCAGAGCTGTATCACTGAACCACGCTGCCCACTTAGCTGACAACCTCATCTTCTAGACAGCGTGAGAGCATTCACCCCACCACCTCTCACACGCAGGCACACAGCGACGCACCGAGCTGGGGTAGCCCTGAAGTGAGGTTGATTTTTGATCTCTCAGGCCTGCACAAGGAGAGGAAAGGTGCAGACCTTTTCCTTTGCTCAGTTTTAAACACAGCTACTCCTATTGTGGGTAAAATGTGGGTAAGTTCAGGAGCAATGATGTAGTGGGAAGCCATTCATCTTTAAAAGGACTTCTCAAAAGCACATTCCATATGAGCGTGTATCCACAATGCGTGGTAAGACCAGAAGCTGAAAATGCTCCATGTTCGCTGTTACGCCTTGAGACCATTATTGTCACTCCTACCAACCAACCGATGTAACAATCTCAGAACCATTTTTGATTAATAAACATTAACTGTGTTTATTACTGAACATGAAAGGGATCGTCATTACAGAAATTACACTTTGACTACCGGGTTACTTAATCATCAACCTTTGTAACAGAACAGCAAATAAAACACGCCGCTGGCAGACGGCTGGGAGGCGCTCCGATTAAACGCATTACTCCACAGAACAGGAGTGACAAACCACCACTAACACTAACCAATAGCATCAAAACTGTGATCCAGGTACGTGTGTTTCTTCTAGAATTTGAAGGACAAGCCCTCGAACCCTTCTAAACCACAGGCAACAGCTGCCCAGCACCTTCAGCTTTTGGAGTGCCGGGATCAGGCAAGCACCCCGCTTCCTCCGTTGTCTCACCGCGCAGTCCCACGGGCAGCTCGGTGACGTGAGGCTGGAGGCAGGAGAGTGTGGCTGAAGTTGGAGGGAGCAGCCAGACTGACCTGTTATGAAACTGCATCCTCAGTTTCTCTTTCTGCTGAAGGCAAATACGGCAATGCTAAGTGTAATGTTAGCAAATTACGGTGTTGATAATTATTCCTGCAGCCAAATTTTTTTTTCTCATAACTCTGCTGGGAGCCCGACTCCTCCTCCTTCTACCACTGCCAAAAATTCCAACCAACTTCAGTGAAGCTCATGGACACCATCAGAACAAGGTACAAACTTGCTCACAAGCTGGAAGTATTATAAAAACGTGTGTGATTATGTGAGACACAAGTCAGAGAGCAGCAAAAGTCAAGGCTCCTACCTCACTTACGCAAATAACAAATGTTTCACATAATTCATCAAGATTTGCACAATGTTTGCAGTGCACTCAACAGCAAGAGGACTTGTGGGATTTTATGAGATTTCTGTATCAACAGAGCTGTGAGTAACAGTCTAAGTTTGGAATGGCTCTTGGGTCTTTAGAATGAGGTACAGTGTTTAAAAAAAGGGAAACGGATAAAATGAGACCAAAACCAAACAAGCAAACAAACAACAACAAAAAAAAAAACACAACAATACTAATGTTCCTACATCGATTTGCTTAATAAAGTCTTACCCAAACCCTCCACTGCTATCCATTATTACTCATCAATAAATCTATGCTCTATTCTCCACCAAAGTCAGCAGACTTCTGATTTTTTGAGATACACAGTTCAGTCACCAGTTACTTCATGGATCAGAACATCAAATTTCTTTCATAGCCAAATAAAATTCTGTCTTAGAATAAATCATGTTCAGAACATTCTTGTCATAATAACTTGGCTCCTTCTCCATTTCTCAGCCTAAACTTATTGATGACATTGAATCATTATACTATTATTTGTCTTTGTGTTACCATTATCCTGCCACTTAAACAACTCTCTGCTTCCCTGATGTATTTGCAAAGACAGGAAAACAGATGTATCACTGAAATATACCTAGAGCAGAATGAAAGAGACAGAGAATTGAGACCATCCTATCACAGGGCGAACTGTATTATTACCTTACTATCTGTAAGTATTATAAAATTCGTATCTCCTCTGGAATGTCTTTAAGCAAACTGATGGGTTCACAAGGGAAAGCGCTTGTCTATTTTTGTTGTCTCTCTTGTCGATGCAAACAATTGCTTTTCCTGCAGTGGAGACGTTAAGTCGTCAGGAGTGAGAGGTGGCTCTTCAGACGTTCTGAATGCTAAACTGACACGAGCAACACGTAGTCAATCCTGACTGAACTACCTTATTTCAGAGATACCTTAGGAAAATGATCACCATTTAAAAAATCATCTTCTCCATCTTTTCACATTATAGAACAACTTCCTCTAAGCAAGATAGTGAGATGCTTATTTCCTGAAGTGTTTTGCTTGAAAGTTTTCCTCTTCAGTTCATTCTTATACAAAAAGTTGTGATTGCTGGATGCCAAAGGATGCTGAACTGCTTGCAGCCCAATCTACTAAAACATTTCAAGTAAGCATCCTCATGATGCAAGCCTCACTTGTGCTTCTCTTACATGTAATTTAAGAGACAATAAAAAGGATTCACCAAGAACACACACTTCATTGAAAAGGGCAATACCAGTGCCATCCAACTGCAGAAACTGCAGATAAATTCATGTCCTACGCTGATTACATCATCACTCATAAATTACAAGTTCGCTGATAAAATGATGCTTATTCAAAAACATCCACACTTTCATCTGTACTCCTTAAATAATCAAAGCAAAGAAACTAAAGCCAAGAGAAATTTTTTTCTGTCTCTTATGATAATGATTCTGTGACTGAGGCTTAATTATCAGGCTTGATGTTCAAATCAAGACTGGGATTTATCACTCTCTCAATGCTCATGTTCCCTGCTCCATGTCAACAGAATCACAATAAAACAAAATCTACTTCAGCAGTGAAGCAAAAATACAGGAGATAGTATATGATGACCACACAGCCTGATGTTTTCTCACCTAAATATTATGATAGAAATATGTCCAGGTGCTGGAATGCCACAGTCCAGTCCACCAGACAAGCCCATGGTGATGAGGCAGGGCCAAGGGCAAAACGAGAAGGTGTGTCACCAGCAAGCCTGGGGCCGTAAGGACAGAGCAACCAGGGCCCTGAGATCCCCAGTGATGAGATGGGTCGCAGGTCGGGCTGGGAAACAAGTCAAGGGGTCAGGGGCCAGGTCCAAACCCAGGTCCTGCCTACAAGGCAGGGCACTGCCACAATGGTAGTGCAGGTGAGAGCCACACGTGAGAGGCTTGGTCTAAAAGCAGCTCCCAAGAGGAGGAGCAGGCCCTGAGATAGCGAGGGGACACTCTGCTGAAGTTTCTGCCAGCTGATTCTCAGGGCTCCAAGCCCACTGGAAATAACTTTTCCCTAACAGAGGGCTAGCACTCTTGGGACAAGCCTCTTGCTCAGGGGCTGACAGGAGAGTCCTATAATAAACTAATATACCATACACCACAGTTGGATTCCAGCCACTGATGGCACAAAATTGGAAGAGATCCACTAAATCACTGAACAAACCGCCTCTGACAATGCTGTGGCCTTCAGCAACCCTGACACAAGCAATTTAGCGGCTTCCTTCCTGTTTTAGGCTGTCAACAAAGCATGAGTTGAGGTCAGAAAAAGGGCTCCCGTGTGAGAGATAAGATGGATATTTTTGTTTCACTTATGTCCAGCACAATGAACTTGCCAAACCAATATTTGTTTGCAAACACTGCATGCTATGAATGTTATGAACACAAAGCGTTCTTGTGTTCCTACATTCCACCCCACCAGCCGTGTGGTATTTCCTGTGTCAGAAGCCCTTCTCAGACCTCCATCCTCCGCAGCACACTGTAGTGCCTCAGCTCCTAGGATGCACTTACCTACTGCGCTCAGCGCAGAGCCCAGGTTGAGCCGAGCACGTGGCACCAGCCTGCTCGCAGCTCTCTGCACCCTCCCGCGTGGTGGGGCTTCATTTCCACTTCCACTGACGGACTGCACACGCTAGGCATGAAGCCCTTTGCTGCTTTACTCATGACACCGCCACAGATTCAGGTGTTCTGCCATATTCTTTTAGTCCTAGCCTTTTTGAGTGTTGCCAAATGCTCTGTTTTGGGAGTCCCAAATTATTGGCTCTGCCTCTCATTTGGTGTCCAGACCAGACAGACCGCCACTGCCCTGATATTTGATTTGCATCCCAAACTGGTAGCATTAAATAAATTTAAAAAGAGGCAGAAAAAGATGAGGCATCCAACCATTACCCTTAGTAACTGTGACAGCTCATTTAACCAAGGAGACTTCAAAAAAAGGTCTTGCTTTGCGACCTCCTGAAGTACGTACCAAACTCTGCAGCCCAGGGCCTTTTCTTTTTCTTTCTTTCCCCTTTGTTTTCCTCGTTTTTCCCCTTCCCGCCCTCTGAGGCCCGCTCTCCGCCTCGCTCCCGACGCCCTCACAGCGCTCTGCCCGCCCCGTTCCCGCCCTCACGGCGGCCGCGCGGCGCATGCGCGAGCAGCCCGGCGGCTGTGGAGCGGCCGGCGGGGCATGGCGGCGCGGCGGGGCGAGGAGGAGGAGGAGGAGGAGAAAAAGGAGGAGGAAGGCGAAGGGGACAGCGCCGTGCTGCGCCCCAGGGACCAGCTGAGCCGGAGGGTGAGCTGAGGGGCGGCCCTGCGGCGGGGAAGGGGGCGATGAAGCGGGTGGTGAAGCGTGTTGGCGGCTGCGGGGAGGAGAGGAGGGCCGGTCCTGTCAGGGGGCTGCGTTTTCATGTCCTATCCTGTAAACTTAGCGGGTTTTCCACGCAATCACGGCTGCGTTTCCGTCCTATAAACTCCGGGGTGTTTCTGTCATTCCTTAATTGCCTGAGGAGCCACGAAGGGTTAGCAGAGAAGTTTTGCAGCCTGTAAACTCTCAAGGGGCTGGCACACTCTAGCAAAAGATGGCACTGCTGTTCTGTCTGGTGAGACAGTTTTAATACAGTTCTAGGGGGGTTGGTTATTTTATTTTCTAATGTACTTATTGATTTTTGCCCGTTTCATTTTGAATCTTGAGATATCTGTGATTATAAAGTGTATCATTGAGGTTATGCTAACTTTTGGTCCCTGAAAGTTATTTGATATTTTTGTTGTTAGCTGTTTGCATATTTTTTTGCTTTGGTTTTGTTTTCTTTGGGGGGGAATCTCTGATCATAAATAGCTAGAGAAACTGATCATAAATAGCTAGAGATAACTCTGGCTTCCCGGTAATGATTGCTGTGGGGGATAGGGGAAATGCCAATTCATGCAAGGTAACCCCTTCCCAGAGCAGTTATTAGTACTGCTGCACCAATCCATAGGTGTAATCATAATTTAAAATTCAAAAGAAGTCTGCAGACTGTAATTCAGTTACATGGCCCAAAGCATTGCAGTACCTGTTTGGAGTAATGGGTACTTTTAAATCACTTTTTCATTCGTGTGTCCACTTTCAATTCAACAGTCCATTCAGGGAACAGGGACTGTGTGTTCTGGTAGCCGTCTCTAAAATGTGGGTAATGGCTTTTCCCCACCAGGATTATAACACAATAGTTTATTTTTAATAATTAAATTGGACTGTGTCTTTTACTTTTCAGATTAAAGAGCAGAAAGTTATAATTGATGAGCTTTCTAATTTGAAGAAGAACAGGGTAAGTATTTACACTGCACAAGTAGCCAAATGCAAACTTGTAATACAGTGTGGCATTGAGGTATTTTTCTTAATGTTTTATCTAAGTTATGATGTTTGACTTGAGCAGAAGATGTCATTAAATATTCTTGCTTCTCATGTTTATATGTTTTAAAATAAAATATGATCCTGTAAGCATGAGGAAGAGAGAAATGCAAAGTAGTGGGCTGACCATTAAATGTTTTTTGAAATGCACATGAGAGCGTTGCTGTCAGCAGGGTAGAAGTAACTCTTCTGACCTAAAAGTGAAGGATATCTCAGTGAACCTGCATCAATTTCTGCTGCGGTGTGGTTGCTTGAGTTTGTTACTTTTCCTTAATGCAGTTTGTTTTGTTTTACAGAAAGTTTATAAGCAGCAACCCAACAGTAACATATTCTTCCTGGTAGACCGAACAGAAACACTGTCTCAATGCAAAAGTAAGTTTGCAGAGTAAAAGCTAATCCAGCAGTTAACTGTTTAAAAGATCTCTGTGTAGCTTTTAAAGTTTTCAAAGACGTATTAAAATGAAAATCTGGCACCTGCGTGTTAAGTGAGAAGTACGCTTCAGGGGTGCTTATTTTTCTGGGTTGGATAAATGTGAAAATGTTTCTGTTTGATATACATATGATACAAAAGCAAGTGCTGAGACAGGAAGGAGAACATCTGCCCCTGTGGAGGAGTCACTATTATTTGTGCCCTTTTGTCGAGCTGTATGCAGTTGGTCCCATTTTTTTATTTAAAAAAAATCCCCCAAATTGCATGGAATGAGTATAAATTAAATAATGACAAACGAAATTGGAAGCTAGGATAGAAATCTTTAGCCATGTGCAATACTGGATTTGTGCAATCAGGGAAGTAGGATAATGGAGGACAAATAGAGCTGATGGTTGAACAGGTTAGAAATATAAATTTAAAGTATAAATAGACTTCTTGGAATGCACAACTGCTAATTTCATTCTTTGGATTGGAGTTTACAGCGTTAACACTTTGACAGCTCACTTATTATGAACGTGTAAACCCTATTGATTATGTAGACAATAGCTGGCCATTCCTTCAGTTCTTAAACTTGTAGCATGGCTTCCCCTGGGGGGGGGAAAATCATAAACTTTGTATAACTGAAGACAAATAGGCTACAGTGAACTAACTATATGTTATATCATATAGACCTTTTGCTTCTGAGTCTTGTGTTCATCTCTTTAACTGAACAAGTGGCTGAAGTTACTCATTTCTTAGATGTGTTCTTAAACTTACTTATTCAAGCTTACTCCTAAACTGACCGAAACTAATTATCTGTGTATTTTTATCACACAGTTGTATTAGATGAATTAAAGAAGGCACATCAGGAGATGGAAAATTCCGAGAAGACTAAAATCAAGAAGTAGTCTGCCTGAATTCAGTCACAATGTGTGGTATTTGTTGTGTTGTTACCTTGCCTAGCCAGCATGCTGTACATGATTCCTTTAATGAAGACATGCACTGCTGTCTGAGAAGAAGAGGACCGGACAGTAGCCAACAGTTGATAAAAACTGCGTCTGATCTGTCTTATAAGTGTCTGTTTTCTAGCCACGTACTTCACTTGAGGGGAGTACTGACTCCTCAGCCTCTGGAAGATGCCAATAACAGTATTTTCCTTTGGAATGGAGAAATTTTCAATGGATTGCCTGTAGGAGATACAGAAAATGACACTGAAGTTATGTTTCGTCATCTTGAATTATGCAGTAATGAAGCTGACATTCTGTCGCTCTTCTCATCGCTTCGGGGTCCGTGGTCCTTTATTTATTATCAAGCTTCTAAACACAGTTTATGGTTTGGTAGAGATTATTTCGGTCGTCGTAGTTTGCTTTGGCAATTCAGTAATAAGATTGACGGGGCCTTCTGTCTCACATCTGTAAGCGTTTATTCTAAATCTGGTAACCAGTATCAAGAAGTCCCAGCATCGGGAATTTTCAAAGTCGACCTCAAAGCTTGGGCAACAACTAAATCTTTGTCTTTAACATTCTTTCCATGGAAGTACAGCTGCTCAGAGAAAACAGTAGAAGAAATATTCATTAATGTTCTGGACCAAGTTTCAAAAGACTTACCAAATCACATACCTCTTGTGATGAATGAATCAAAACTATGTCTAAGAGCACCAGTTATCCCCTTAAATAAAACAATTTCTGAAGCCTCAGATGAATGTGCAAGCACTAATATTAGTGACATTACCCCTATGGTTTCTGTTGAAACTCTTCAAGGATTTCTTGCAAAGGAACACAGGAAAAAAGTGGTCCATCAGTTTATTGATGTTTTAAATGAAGCAGTGAAGAGGCGGGTTTTATTGCTCTTTAGAAATGAAGAACAGGAGACAAGAGAAGTTCAAAGCCTTTCTCATGGGAAAGCCCACGTTGCAGTGCTCTTTTCTGGTGGTGTTGATTCTATGGTTATTGCAGCCCTTGCTGATCGACACGTTCCTTTGGAGGAACCAATAGATCTTCTCAATGTAGCTTTCACGATGAAAGAACAAGCTAAGCAAAAGGGTACTACTAAAAAACATACCAGGAAACGCAGCCAGGAAATAAGGCTTGATTTGCGTAGCTGTCAAGAAAGTTGTAAAGAGACGGATGCTAAAACTGGTGGTCATTTGTCTTGCTTTGATGTTCCTGACAGAATCACTGGTAGGGCAGGACTGAAAGAATTAGAAGCCCTTAACCCCTCAAGAATCTGGAACTTTGTGGAAATTAATGTTACACTAGAGGAATTGAAAGAAATGAGACAACAACACATTAATCACTTAATTTATCCACTGGATACGGTCTTGGATGACAGCATCGGCTGTGCAATTTGGTTTGCTTCCAGAGGGGAGGGGTCTATTAGTAAACAAGGAGAAATGAAACCATATAAAAGTCCTGCAAAGGTACTGATTTTGGGGGGGGGGGGGGATTTGTTTTCTTTCTTACACTTGATTTATGACTGTGAAAATAGTTCAGTTGCAGAAATTGGCAGCAGTTTTTAATACTCGTGACAATTCTGAAATTCAGTGGCTGAATGCAGGATAGTTCTGTATTGATAACCTTTCTATAATTATAGAATTAAAAACTATTCAGTTCCTTTGTCCTGTAACGTTGTTTCAGTAAGCTTGAATAAGCAACAGTGACTAGGAAAAAATAAAACCCAACGCCTCTCATTCTCAAGATCTTAATTCAGTAGTAGTGTTACTCAGTGCAACTGAATAGGTTAATTTAGGGAGAAACTCTAATTGATACTGTTTTGTGCCAGCATCCCAGAAGTTGTAAAATTACTAGCTGCTCCTTTAGACAAATGTACATGATGAAATAGACATTAATAAAGACAGAAAAGATGACTACTTTGAATCTTTTATAATTACAGTCTGATTATTTCCTTTTGTAACTTGTTTTTGTAGTTTTTAGTACAACATTTTAAGTAGCTAGATATTTTCTTCATGACTTCATTTATTTTAATTCCTTCCCCCATCACTACCCGCTTTCCGGATGCTTTATATTCGGAATGATTCCAAAAAATAGAAGCTGTTGGAGTGATGCTATAATGTGCTTTGAAACTACCACTTGTAGATCACTGGTTATTTAGTTGACTGCTCTGCTCAAGTCTGTGCATCTCAGATTTGCAAAATATAAAATCACAGTAGGTCCACAATATGTTGAAATGGGTCATGAGATTCCAAACCAAGTGACAGTCTCATTCTCCTATCAGTGACTACTGTGCGCAGGTAAATTTGGTTGATAACTAGCTAGTGTCACATTAGTAGTACACTGAAAAAAAAAAGGTTAGTCATGACTGGTTATTCTACAGTGAGTTGCTGTTGAAGGTGCAGTAGAGGATCAGGTACAGTAGTGTTGAGGACATCTTACGTGCTTATCACTGAGCAGACAGGACAGCAACATTTTTACTTTGTGTAATGTGGTTATTAACCCAGTAGCTTGTAAATTAATATAATCTCGGTGTACATTCAGGTAACTATGTAGAGTGACATAGCACCATCTCTGGCAATGATTTTTTTAAAAGGCTGGTGCTTAGCAGGTGCTATTTATTGTAACAAACTGACATTCTTCCAAGATACCCATTTCTGACATAGAGCGTTTCAGTTTTCTTTTGCATGCATGAGTATAAATGTAGGTACTTCTTAGGTCTGATCATGAACCTGTTAAAGTTTCTAAGTGGCTTTACTGGGAACTATTTCAAGCTGTGTGAAGATATTACTATCATGATGGCATGTACCTTATATATACAGAAGATACATATTAAAGTTATTTTCCTTATGTTGTAGTCTGGTACGTAGTATTAGCCTGCACAGACATGAAGAAAAATTTCTTTTTATTCTGTTCTCTTAGGTTGTGCTCACAGGCATTGGAGCAGATGAACAACTTGCTGGGTATTCTCGACATCGTGTTTGCTTCAAAAAATACGGCTTAGAAGGTCTGAATAAAGAACTTGAAATGGAGCTAGGACGCATTTCTTCTAGAAATCTTGGTAGAGATGACAGAATTATTGGGGATCATGGAAAAGAAGCCAGGTAGTATTGTTTTAACATGAAGCAAATCTGGTTTTGCTGGTTAGATTCTGGTTTTATCAGTCTGAGAGAAAGCTCAGTTTGAAAGTTGTGTGCACGTTTTTGTCTAAATTCTCTTTCATTTGTGTTCATGCTGCTAATAACATTTGTGGTTAGCTATGAATACCTGGAACTCAGAAGGTTTTGATAATGTGTCGTGTAAAACTTTTTGCTTTAAAGTTACAGCATAGCTTCCTATAGTATTTTTAACACTTTAATGTTTATCTTCGTGTTACTTTAAAACTTTTTTCCTTCATAGTATTTTTGTTTGTTTGTTTCTCTTTTCCCTTGGTATAAAACCAGCATTTCTAAGCTCAAGCAAAGAGCAAAAATGAGCATCAGTTTTGAAAACTTCAGGGCTTCTGAGTTTAAACGTGTTTAAATCCTTCTTCCTCTCACCCAGTATACCTGCTTTGGAGACTTGGCACCAACGGTTAAGATGTATCTATAACTTGCTGTGTATGTCTTTCTCTTTAGGTTTCCTTTTCTTGATGAAGACGTTGTTTCATTCCTCAATTCACTGCCTATCTCAGAAAAAGCAGACTTGACTTTACCTCGAGGAATTGGTGAGAAAATGATTCTGCGCCTTGTAGCCAAGGAGCTTGGTCTTACAGCCTCAGCTGTTCTGCCAAAAAGGGCTGTACAATTTGGGTCTCGGATTGCAAAACTGGAGAGCAACAGTGAAAAAGCATCTGACACCTGCAGCCGACTGAAGTTACTTTCGGTAGATGAATTATAAAGCTGTATCCAAGATGTATTTACCCTAAATGTACATTCAGTAAATCTTTGGTTGTTTTTTTTAGAATGTTTGGTCTGCTTTATTTATTTATTTTTACACACTTGGACTTTATAGTCATCAAAATAATAAAAATAGATGAGTACTTTTAGCAGGATCTCATTATGAATGCATCTATAGGGGAGAAAGAAATACTGGTCACTGAAGACTCTGAAGGAGGAGGTCTTTAAGGTCCCTTCTGCTACCTTTCTAGGATTTTTTTTTGTAGAGCATTCCTAACCATTACTTTACAGTGCCCAGTGATTGAGGAACCCCTTTTATTAATGGCCCTTTCTACATGTGAGAGAATAGATTGCTAGGCAATTTCTAGGCTATTTCTGTATCTATTATTTTCAGTGTCTGTCACACCTCTTCAGCTTCACTTTCTGTTCCCAAAATATGGCTGAAGTTTTGTGCAAGTGACAGTAAACTATGCCTTCTCCAATTGTTCATTCTGTATTTTTCAAATGTAACACCTTTCTTCTACATTAGAAATAACAACATGACAGGCACATATTTGTAACAGAAAAAACATTGCTTTTCCTTGTAAAATGTGAGAAATATGTTTGCTGTTACGAGTAACTGCCCCTATCATAATGTTCAGGCTCAAGTTGCATATACCTCGGCCTTTTTTGTTTTAAGGAAGAATAAGTTGCAGGATGTGTTACAAAGGGAAGAAAGTTTGGCTTACTCTGTGATCTGTTTTTTAAAAAAGAAGAAAGTTAAGTAGTGCTAGCCCTATACTTACAAAAATTAGGATTATGGTGTAGCAATGATCTTCAAGCACCAGCAGAAGAACAGGAGGTGCTGCTGAAATTCGGCTGTAGTGGCACAGCTAACATATTAAGAACTTACTGAAAGTCTGTGCTCACTTGCTTACTTCCTTTAACTTCTCACTCACAGAAGGTATGTTTTTTATATGCAATTTGAATTACCTTTTATAAATTATATACTATACTGTTAAATTATTAGATGATACGTGTTGTAATTACATCATATTACAAATTATAAAGTAAGCATAAGCAATGGAGATGCTTTCACTTACGTTTAGGTTTATTAGAAAATGCACTTCCTTGTTATTGTTTTGATACCTAGAACTCTAAGACAGTTGTGGAACAGTAACTACAGCAACTGGAATAATTGTGATGATACCACACAGCATTTATTTCTCCAACAGGTGATCTTTCAACAACTGAAAACAAAGCGAAGTCAGTATTGTGTAACAGCTTTGAAACAGTTTTCGCTTAACCATTTAGGGTTGCATTTACCTTAAGTTACATCTTAACTTGCCAACTGTAGTATCTTCCTTAATTTTGGCACCTTGATGGAGTCTTCTTCAACTTGGTTTGAAATATCAATTCCAAGGGGAGCTCTAGAAAATAAAGTAGTATATTTGCTAAAAGTAATTAAGATAACAGTATTGCTGCAGTAAGATGGTGGGCCTGTATCACTTGGATGTGCAGATTCACAGACCTTATATGCATTGCAAAGTTGTTCCTTATCTGTTTCTCTTTAGTTTCTATCTCCTTCCACTTTCACTGCCTACAGTGAATAGGTGGAGAAATAGACTGTGAATAATTGAGTACTTACTTGGGTTCATAGCGGATGCCCTCTGTGCTGTTTAAAACACCAAGTCCTGCACGTAATCTTTCAATGCCGTTCCTAAGCAAGAAAGTAATTATGTGAAAACGTGTATGTGGTTCAGTCACCATATAGGGACACTCTTGACTGTCAGATTTTAAAGGACATTACAGAAACACACAAAGAAAAACAGTCCTTACCATGCAATCATAACACCATTATCAGTGCACAGTCTTGGAGGAGGAGACAGAAAAGAAAAATTGTTTGCATTTGCCAGAGTTTGCAGGCCTTTTCTGATGTACTGGTTACTTGCAACTCCTCCTGATACAACCTGACAGCAATTTTAAAAAGAAAAAAAAAAAAAGCATTAACTCCAAAGTAACTCCTGGTAGCATTTTAACTAGCATTCTATTTAAAAAGAAAAAAAAATATAGTTTTGAAGACAGCAATAAATAATAGAACAGCTATCTAGTACTGGTTAGCACTAGATCAAAGTATGGGGCCTGAGCTGTTATAGAAGGTTAGGTAAAACAAAATAAGCAAAAAAAAACCTTGTAGCTTAAAACCAAGTATAAAAAGATGTCATATGAATACCTGAAATGAGTACTACTTTAATACTAGTATTTCAGGTGAATTTAATACATACTGTCACTCTTCCTCACCCATCCAGATTACCATTTTTGTCAAGGGAGAAAGTATAACAAGGCAACTGCATCTTCAAGTTACGTTATGAGAAGTATAAAAGGCAACATGCTCTGTAACGCAAACACGAAACTCAAGTATACCCACCAAAGTTGCATGTTTTGGTGACAATATGCCATTTTTTATGCAGAAAAGCATAGCTCGATATGTCCGCTGGATAATATGAATGGCTACTACGTGCTGTACAGCAGCGGCGATATCCTTAACACAAGACAGGAGCTCACCTTCTTGAACACCTAGAGAAATGTATGATCAAAGGGGTTTTCCTGACTAGAGCTCATCAAACACATGGTTTATATCTGATTTTAAAAATACCTTCTTCTTTTTCTTTTTGTACAATGGTTTTATTGATGAGGTTCTGAAGTCCAGAAAAAGAAAAATCACAGTTACGATATTGTTGCATGGGAAGTCTGAACATGTACTGTTGCCGGTTTCCAGTTTGGGCCAAGTGTTCTATCGCCTTCCCCCCAGCCATGCTGTGGCATTCTGGGTGCTTTATTAAAGAGAGTCTTCTTGCTACCTGAGGAGATAAACAGAATCAAAATAGGGAGCTAAATTAATTCCTCCGCGTATGTAACCGCATAGCTTTTGCGGTCAATGGAGTGAAATCCGACACCACAAAATCCAACATTATTAAGATAAAATTATGATCAGGGTGCTATATGGACAAAATATAATGCCACATGGATGTTTTTGCTAAAGTAATTAGAAATGCCATTCTATAATAATTTGGGCAAACACGAGGACCATCGAATTTTGCAGGAAACATTAATTAGCCAAGTTTTGTGCTGTAGGAAACACACATTGACTGCTATACTGTATTACCAAGTAAATAGGAACAAAGTTGGTTTCAACTTTAAACTATCCCCTTCTCAGCTTAAATCACTTCAACTCCACACATTTTTCAAATTCATAACACATCCTTTGTTTTAAAAATAGGCTTGTGTATGAAAACAAAATTGAAACTGGCCAGTTTTACAGATTACACTCAGTTACCCTGACTGAAAAGTCTCTGAAAGCCAAACCAAGCTTTTCAAGTTATATACATATAAAAAAAAAAAGTAACAGGTGTTTTAATATGTATTAAGTATCCTTTAAAATACTGCTATTGATCTTATCATAATAATATAACTCATTTGTATAATGGCTATCATTGAACTTTCCAAAACCAGTTTTGGTTATGTCGTCTATTTGCTAAAAATATATTTAATAAGCATATTTAATATTGATGCTACTAAAATGCATAGATTTCTAACAGCAGCTTAGGTCTATGATATTTCAAAATAGAGAAATACAATGTTAGGTAAAGCTCTTATCACGTTGTATTCCTGTCTTCAGGCTGATCCTAATACTACGCTTGTGTAGTGTAGCTGCAATAAAAACAGGTAGATTCACTTACGTACGGAAATATTACCTTATCCAGCATGTCACCTGGTGCTATATCTATTGACTGTCCAAGCAGAAGGAAATCTGAAACTCCTTGTGCTACTGCCAAGATACAGTGGCCTCCAGAGAGTAAAAGAACTAAGAAAGGAAACTCCACTTGATTGGTCAGTCTAATGGTAAGTGCGTGAGCCTCCATGTGATGGATGGGTATGAAAGGCTTCTGGTACTTGTCCACCAGTTTTAAGCTGTAGTCCAGTCCCACCTCCAGGCTTAGCGCAAGTCCTGGTTTCACTGTAGTCGCGATAGCAGTAAGTTCATTTACAGAAACTCCACTGACGCTAAGTGCTTCCTTCACTACTTGCTCGATGTTTTCCCTGTGGAGTTGCTGTGCCACAAGAGGAATTATTCCACCTGTTCTAGTTAAAAACAAATATTTGTAACATACTTGTATTTCATAACTAAAAACGTATTTCTATGTGATTTTATAACACCTCGATCTTGCCAGATCCTGCCTGTTCCTTAGGACATTTGAGAATGCCTTGTTTAGACTAAAGAACATCTATGCACTGAAGAGAGTGTAATTGTCATTGGGAGGTCAAAAAAATGTAACTTTCCCTTTTTTGGTACACATTTATTTTAAATATACTTCAGTGCTGTTCCAAAGCAATGTCTGTGACTTAGCGTTCACAGCCCTTCATTCATCAGTTGAGGTACTTAGCAATTAATGCCTATTTTTGATTCATTTTCCCTTAAAATACAAAAACATAGTAGTTTTAGTAGTAGTAGTAATTGAATGTTGAATCAAGCAAAATGAGTTATCTGTGTCTTATTGAAAAAACTTGTTAAATGCACAGCATTTCTTTCCTCACACTTGCTATTATCTAAAGCAGAATGTGTTGGAGCCCAAAAGATAGGTCTTTATACCTACTCACATCAACTTTTCTGGAGAATACTTTTATACAGATGCTATTACATGGAAGCATAACAATAAAATCACTAGCGAGCATATTTAGCCACAACTACGGTATTGTAAGAAAGCACGGTGAGCCATACATATATTCTTACTTCAGATGGACTTCCCTTTGACACTGCAGCGCTTCTCCCAGAACATTGCCAGCTTCATCCACGACCGCAGCGCCTGTATCGTCACAGCTCGTTTCTATCCCGAGAACAACTTTTGGGAGATGCCGTTTTCCACCCTGAGTAGAGCTGCTCCTCAGCCACCCCGCTGGGCTGCATTTAACTGCTTTCAAAAGGCTTTTGGCAACGCTGTTCATTGTTAAACATTTGTCTTGTTATGTCTAGGAAAGAATTGTACAGCTTATTACTACTGAAGGGTCCTCAAGCAAGTGCTCCTACAGATTTAAAATTAGCGTGCTGATTTTTAGGTACAATACACCAGTAATATGTATTTCTCTGAAAGGCAGGATTTTAAAGCTTGCATGGCTGTGAAGATGTGCTAGAACTTTCAAAGTTATGCACTACCACACGTGGGTTTTAAGACCTTATGAAGAAGTATTTTTCTTGAAGGCGCTGGGGGCGAACGCCTGTCCTGCCTTAGCCGTGCTTCAGGAGGATTTCTCTCCACGGGCGCTTGCTGCTCATCGCCTTTCCCACAGACCCACCGCCGCCTCAACTCCGGGCAAACTGCAGGAGAGCCGCACTTTGAGCCCCCCTCCTGCCACTGCCCGCTTCGAACCCGTGAGTTCCATCTCTACGCGCTCTCCCTTCGCTATACCGTTGCCAAAGCCTTACCCGCGACCCGAAAGGCCCCCAACCACCCCCGTCCTTCCCGCCGCCGCGGGCCGCCATGACGAGGCGGGGCACCGGGCGGGGCCGGCGCCATCTTGGGGCCGGCCGGAGGCGGCGCCATCTTAGGGCTGGGCGGGCCGCGCTCATCCCCGCCCCGCGGCGCAGGGCCGCAGCCCGCAGAGAGGAGGCGGCCGGGGGAGGGCACTTGGCACATTTTAATTCCGCAAATTAAAGTGGCTAAGCCACCGTTCCTATTTCCGTCCCACCTGCAGTTTCGCCGCTAAGCGCCGCCAGCCGCCGTCGCGCTGCGTTGGTAATCCAGTCCGTATCCTCACGTCCTGGGCGCTTTTGCACAAAACAGGGATTTTCAATAACATTTTTGAGGGGCTAATGTAATGTGGCGATGGATGTTATTTTAAAAGTAGCCAGTTACCACTTTTTGCACAGATAAGACATTATTTACTTCCAACGACTTTTTTTTTTTTTTTTTTAAAAAAACAACATATATACCACACATTGCTAGAACATTCTCTTTGCAAGAAAAGAGATACACCACTGGGCTTTTTTTTATTCCTCCTCACTGGCTGTCATTGCAACCAAAATGTAAATCAAGTCTTAAATAGTCTTCTGTCAAATCTTGAGTTGTTTTTGTCTGGAAGCCACATGGTATACTTAAAAGTTCATCCTTTTTCCTAGGATACAGAAATAAGCGCTTAGAGCTCTAGCTGTACCTCCTTCATTCTAGTTCCAGAGTTGATTATATACAAGATAACTCAATACGACACGGTACCCCTAAAATGCAGTACTCCTGCACATTTCCAAGACATGCAAATTATTTATATCCTTTTCTGTAAAAGCATACTGTTAGGCTATGTAATCTGTCAATTCACCTATTTCTAGTTCCACTTCTGACAATCTACACAATTTCTCTTTAATATTCTGATATTGTTCTATAGTGAAGCTCCTTCTCCTATAACAACAGCAACCCTTTCCCCCACTGTTGCAGGCCTCTCAGCTACTGAAAAATAATCCATCAGTCAAGTATCAGAGAAAGCAGTCAAAAAGCTACACCTTAAATGACATTTCAGTTTCTCAGGATGTCCCATTGACACAAAGACAAATCAATTTTCTGGTAAGCAAAATGAAATAAACGCAAGAGTGACAACTTGCAAAAGCATACATAAACGGAGCTACCAAGCTGATGTAGAAATCCCCTGAGCTGACAGTTAAGGACTTTCTTCGGTCTTTGTGACAAAAATCACAAGAACAGATAAGGCATGAATTATACCACCACTTTATACCAACTGTCGCAGTATTTACTGTGAGACAAACTTTCACAATGCAGTAACAAACACACCCATCTACAATCCATACAGCAGTAACCAGCTACTTTTAACTATCCTACAAAGGTAGCCCCACCAGTCCTTTGAATGGAAAAAATCTGGATTTATTTAGTAGATTGTCCCTTGTGTCATGGCTGACTGGGCATCTGTGAAACATCACTATCCATTTCAGCGTTTATTCGTAGCTTCCTTACTTGCATCAGTCAGACTTACATATAGTCTTTAGTGTTGATTATGCTTTAGAGCTGGGCCTGCCCAGTTCTTCATGGAAATTTTTCTTCTTGACATTTCCAATTCACATTTCAGTATTGGAAGGCATCTTCTTATAAACCCAACTTTCACACCAGACAACGCTTTAGGAAGTAGTAATTGTATCTCAGATGTAAATGCATCTCTCATCGAATACAATTAGACAAACGGCACAGCAGACTACTCGTTTCCTTCGCCCGAGAAGCAGTAGCCATGTCAGGGTCGGTCAGCCTCACACCTTCTGCTTAGTATTTATTGATGCCAAAGATTCGAACACCGTGCAGCTGTGGCAGCTTGGGGATAAGCACAGTCAGAAGAGAGGTGGTGTTGAGAATAAAGTGTGTTGGATCATACTTTGTGTAGAAACTTGCCAGGAAGTACCTGCAGGAGAAAAGGGAACAAGCTTAGCTGATGACACCCTTGTCGACAAATACACCAACAAAGCATGTTTGAAAAAGGTGCTTCAGTAATCAGTTGTATTTTACTAGCTAGCAATGGATATATTCCTGTATCTCACCTTGGGCTCTAGAACGCATATTATGGACTAAGTATCTTCTTTCAACTGTTCTCAAGGCGCTCGAAAGCAACTCTCAGGTAGAGTTTTCCTCCAGCATTTCTCCCCACCCCTGAAGTTAGTGTCTGAATTCTGCATTTACAAGGCCTATTTGTAATGCAGACTTTACATGGCATAAGAGCTGTTACCAAAATATGTGCATTTTCAGCTACCCTTGCAAACTCAGTGACAAAGCATTTGATATTCTTCAGTGCAAAACTCATTTCTGCTAAGCACATCTGTGAGCGGGGTTATCTTAAAATGCTTCCTGTCTGGCACACATTTCCAACACAATTTGCTTTCAAGCTACTCCACAGCCTGTTCAACTGGAAAAGTGAGGGAATGCACCTCAGAACCCAATTCACTACATACTTTTTTACACATTGAACCAATAATTTCATCTTTTTTTTTCTTCTCTTTTCTTTTTTTTTAATACAAAAACTAGTCACAGAAGTGGGGTTATCACATTTGGGTTTGTTTGTTTTTCCAGCAAATGGGAGACGTTTGTCAGCTTCTTATACATTCTTGGTGCACAAAGAGAACCGTATGCAAGTGTTTGGAATACAAAATTCTCACTGTCAAGCAGGAAGCTATCTTTGAAGAAAGAGAGGATTATCTGAACAGTTATATGTATTTTTTTCATATTCTATCCTTTGTGAGACAACTTTCTATACACAATACCATATCTTTCCTCACGCCTCCCCCAACCCTGCCAAGCCAGTGGACAACTTCCTTATAGGAAAAAACAGAAAAACTTTTAGGACTGGATATAAAATACGTATCTGATTTCTTTCAGTTATGCAACCCTACTTTTGTCAGACAGGTGGTGTAGAGTTTCCAATCAGTCTATTTACATAACTAGTGTAAACAAGACAATCTGAACAAAGCACAACTGACATGCAATACCACGGGCCTCATTCAATGAGCACTGCCACTTCCCTCGTAACTCACAAGATCCAAAATGGTTAATAAAAGCTGTAAAGTAATTTATATGTATTAAAGGCAATTAGTTTAGCTTTTCAATATCTGTGACTTCAAAATCTCTTAAGGAACTTTGAGGGTTAATAGTAAGTTTTCCTCGCAAGCTTTCTAATTTCGTAAACAGTTATTAATGGGATGGGTTTTAAAATTTCAACTTCAGTACATGAATTAGTACTGAAAGCTGCAGGAAGGAAGGCTGTTGATAATATGGTCTGTAAATACATACTCCCTACATCTTTGATGTAGATACGAACAAGCAAAGAAGAGAGAAAACGTTTTAAAATGTAAATTGCAGCTCATTTAATCAAAGCTTTTGAAATCATGGTTTTATGACTCAAATCATCATAATATAGTTTAGAACTCACAGAATTATAGGAGAGATTGTGAAGAATTTTCTTGAAGATGTGAATTGTACTCCATAATCCAGTTGTTCCCAGTGTGTTAGTAGCCTAGCTTTCCCCTGATCAGGTGTTTCAAAAGGAGTTCCTTTTACTGCATGCAAGAAGACGTACATTCCCTGAGGGGGAAAAAAAAAAAAAAAAAAAAAAAGCAAATATAGTGGCACTTCTCTCTGTATTATAGAATTGCTACATTGTTCAATGCGTTGTGGGGAAAAAGAAAAAAAGACTAACTGAATTCTCAGCCAGAAGAGCAGCTAACCTGAAATAACAAATTACAGAAGAGCAAGGAAAAGACAAGAAATGATTTGCTCAA
The DNA here is from genome assembly GCF_011077185.1 of Oxyura jamaicensis. Classification (NCBI taxonomy): domain Eukaryota; kingdom Metazoa; phylum Chordata; class Aves; order Anseriformes; family Anatidae; genus Oxyura; species Oxyura jamaicensis. The sequence continues at coordinate 4,109,058 of NC_048899.1, read as the reverse complement.
AGTTACGCAGTTAGTGGTGGATTCAGAATTAAAGCCAAGGTCTGTGACATGCAATCCAGTGCTTCGTCTTCTACATCAGATGGCAAAGACTGTATGACATCAACAGAATTCAAACAAGTACTGTGAAAAGTGTAGGGCTACCAACGTATATTACTGCTTTCATAACGGTCTTAAATTGAGTTACAAGGTAGAGTCTGCACAAAGTAAAAATCTATCTGTGAATGTTGGCAATATTACAAGAACTTCTGAAAGTTTTCTCAATCACCCTCTAGCTTCAAATACTTTGAAGCTGACTACCAGCAATCTGCTGAATGCCATCTGTTCATCTCCACTACTTCTCCTGAACCACAATGGATTGTTCTTTTTTTATTATATGATGGAAGGATGCCACGGCTACTAGGTTCTAAAAGATAAATTTGAGTCCCTTCATTTGGCATAGGAGAGTCCGGTTTCAACAAATGAATAAGCTTTCCAATCTTAACAAAAATTTGTCTTCTATCAAAAACAGTATGCCAACTCCGAGCAAGAGTCTCTATCAGAAAATATCAGAGACTTCAGTTTTCTTTCTTTCAGGTTTCATTCGTTTCTTATGCGCCCAGAGAAATAATTATAGAAAGATTTATACAGAAAAATCACATTTTTTTTGAATTCTTGTAAAGGAGGTGAAAGCTGAGCAAGTCACTTCACGTCTTAACATTTTTTTGAAACAGCCTCCTAACTGGAGGCCTACTACCACAAGAGAATTCGTTTGCGTAATATTCATGATGTTTGAAGCATCTCAGTTTCAATAAGCAAAAAGGCATTTTTGGACATCCGAATGCTTACTACACATTTTACTTTGCACCAATACTTACAGAAAGGACCGCCAAAATTGCTTTCAAGGTCAGCTAAGAGTTTTCCTCTAGCAGAAATCTTTATCTAAGGATTTGCTTCAATAATAATAAATAACAACAAAAAACTGCCATGTAAATGCTGAAATATCCAAACTGCGGTTTATACTCATCTTCTGTGTTCCACTAGAAAACAGCTTGCCAGTCAACGCTCTCATCCCTGTTGTCATTATATCTAGTTGAATTCATTTAGTAAGGTATTTGGGAAATATTTAGTAATTTTTGCTTCTGTTAGTATCTTCCTAAGTCAGGCATGTCTCATATTGTCAAAGATAATGAACAAAATGCTCTACTAATGCTTAACAATCCTGCTGTTATTAAACCAACTTTTTTAAAAAATGAAAGGCTCAAGGAAAAATAAAAACAATTCTACAGGATTATAGAGGATATTACCTAACCTCAGTCTCAAGTTGAACTATCATTTTTCTAAATAAGGAAGAAGGTATCTTTTTGTCAAGACTTCTTTGCTAACCTTTGGAAGCTGTGGTAGCAAATCTCAAGTACAATATAAATTGCTGCATTACAGCCCTCTTTTCTCTAAGCTTGGCAGGACCAATATTCGTATTGGCATTATTTAAATAGTTACAACGAAATTATAGCATCCTGGGGAGAGAAGGCAGAAAGATTTTCAAGGTCTTCAGCTTCCAAATGCCGAAGTCATCCTTCAAATCACAATTCACTGAGTAACGAATCAGTTTCAGGGCATGGGTCAATGCGGTCCAGTTTTTCCCATCACTTTCAAATATATATTTTTTAACGTCATATATAGTTACATTGTTGTGTGCTGAAGTCATTCAGAGCTAAATTTTATCTAGCTTGACCAGAAACCAAACCAAAGAAAAAAAACAAAACACAAACGCTTCTGTTCAAGGAACAAGCATCAGCTGAAGTACTGAAATCTCAGATTTTAGGATATGAACAGATTTATGCAGAAACATTAATTGAAAATATTATTTTTAATACACATCTACAGTTCTTAGATATGTTTAGCACATAAGAAATAGGTCATAATTTTTCTGCTTCAACCCAAAGCAATTCTCCTCCCAAAACGTGCCAACCCATTTAATAGCAGATAAGTCACGTAGAGAAAGTGTTTTGGCTAGATGGATTTTATTATCCATACAGCCAGGCTTTTTCCTCTTTGACTGCTTCTAAAAATACGTGTGAACAACTTTTTAAATGGTCTTACAAGAGGGTACTCACCAGATTGTGAATCACATTTGTTAAAGTCCATGCAACAGGGACACTAAAGAAAGGAATGCTGAGCAAGACAATGTGAAGCATGCCAACTCCAAGCGCGTATGTCAGCCACATTCCACGACTGTTCATCACCCGCGTGTTTGGATTTACCTCGCTGTGGGCAACTCCTACGTTCATTTTTACCCTATAAAACAGAACTGTTTGAAGAGTGAGTCTGCTGTGTTATAGAGGTACCTAATATATATACATGCAGGTGAATAATTAGGAAAAAGACTGTTTTAAATAAGGAAGGAGCATGGTGCCTAAGCCGAGATGTTCCTCAAGATCTTCAGGTTAAGTTTTATAAAGAAGTCACTACGAAGAGGCTGACTGTTAAAAAAGATGCACACACACACAAAAAACCTACACCACCAGGCCTGATCTTTGTAATTTTTATCCTCTAAATTCCCTTCTCCTGCCACTACAATATCCACAGTTCTGTCCTACTTCCCATATCAAACAGCTGTCCCCCACCTCTCGCTCGCGTTAAGGCTACACAGAAAACCTGCATACACCAAATGCCTGGCAACCTATTGTTAGGAAGACTGAATAAGGGTTAATTTAGGCCTGCTTTTTTTTGCAGCAAAGTGCAGATTTCAGATTTCCCTCCCCCCTCTGTCAGTTTTCTGCAGATTTTGGAACTCTTGCCTTGACGTTTTTATCTGGCTGATATCAGCCAACAGTTTCAGGCTCTTTCTAAGTGACAGGCATACACAGACACATACAGCACAATGTTGTGATCCTGGTTTCTTTGGGAAATTGACACAAGTTAATGGAGCAGACTCTCCTGGCCTGGCGTACTAAAATTTGTAATCATTATTAAAAAAAGTTGCTGCACACTTCATACTCACATGACTTGTAAGACAATGTACTTGTAAGACTACATTTATTTATGGGACTGTGATGGAGAGCTTTTAACTTCCATCTAAATCAGCACACAAAAGAGTTGTTGAACTGGCAGAAACAGTTTGCGTTTTTTAGGAAGTTTGTTTCTTGTAGCTGGTAGGATGGTAAAGCCCTGTAAGGTGGGTGGTATTACAGCACAATGCGCCGTAACGTGTACAACACGCACATTAGCAGAGGTGGGAAAATAAAAATAGATGCGACCAACCTGAAATTGAACTGGGGCAATGCTGATTCTAATCAACACTTGTTGCATGGTATTTCAAAACGGGCATGTGCAAGGAACACATGACTTGAGGTTTGTAAAATAAGACTGCTACCACCTTGCTAGGACAAAGCATCATCGGCTGGCGGGTATGCAGACAGGAATTATTATATTTTGACGTCGTTTTTTCTTAACGTTTCTTGTTTAATCAGAGGAGCATACTCTCTGTTTCCCGAATCCCCGTGTTTCCTTCCTGCCAGGAACCAGGTGTGCCCAGGCGCACCAAGTAACCCCCTCGCCCCTTGCTCGTGCCCTGGCCGCACAGACCCGGCGCCCGCACGCCCGGCTGGGGGCAAACCAGGCAGCAGGGCGCCGAGCAGGTGCGAGACCAACGGCGAGGCAAACAAGTCATCCGGCGACAAAGCCGATACAAAACGCCTGCTCGGACAAAAGCGCACTCCCACGCTGCCTGACCGCAAAACCTCTCCTTCCAACCCCAGCCCCCCGGGAAGAGGCGCCGCGCTCCGCGTCCGAGCCCCCAAACCCCCTCAGCCTCCAGCCCCGACCCCCGCCGCCCGCAGGCCCCTCCCCGGGCCGGGCACCGGGGGCAGAGCGGGGACGAGGACCCCCCTGCGCCCCCGGCCCGTGTCCCCCCGTCCCCCCGAGCCCCCCGGGCCCGTCCCCACCTTGCCGGCGCTGGGGGAGCTCCGCGGGGCCGAGCAGGGCAATGCCGGCCGGGCCGGCCCGCCGCCCCCGGGCAGGGCTGAGGGGAGGGAAGGGAAAGGGAGGGAGGAGCCGGGGCCGCCCACGGCAGCGGCGGGCGCGCAGGTAGCGGGGGCACGGCGGGGCTGGGGGCCGGGGAAGGGCAGGGAAGGGGGACAGGGGAGGGAAGGGGAGAGGAAGCAGGAGGAAGGGGGAAGCCGCCCGGCGCCGGCCTCCCGCCGCCTCCCGCCCGGGCCTAGGCCTCGGCCTCGGCCTCGGCCCGGCGCCCCCACCGCCAGGGCGGGCACCGGGCCTGCTGCGGGGTGCCCGGGCTGAGCGTTTCCCTCCTCACCGCCCTCCTCTCGTCTTCCTCTCGCAGCTGAACGCTCACGGGAACGCGGCCGCCGTTGAAATGGAGGCCGAGCGCTGCGAGGCGTGAAGCTGAGGCCGCGGCGTGGAGGTTCACGGGGGGTTGTTGGCAGCCTCGCGGCAAGCTGGGTGCTGCACGCTGCCTTCAGCGAGAAGGGTGTCGCGGCCGTGAGGGTCCCAAAGCTCGGCAGTATTATCCCCTCCTGCTCAGCACAGGTTAGATAAGATATGTCTGGTCAGCGAGGGCCTGTAGCAGTAGCGTGGCTTCAGCTGAAATACTTATCTTTAGTGCTAAACATAGGGGTTGGATGTGCTTCCGTACATAGCAAGTACCAGAGGAACCTCCCGCCCAGAAACCTGGACAAACCCCAAAATCCATCATCCCGTTTCACCTTCCCTTTTGGCTCTACCTCCCACAGGTGTTCTGAATTAGCTTCTCTGTGGGCACTTTGTAACATATTCCATTGCACGGTGCAGGGGACAGAAGTTCTGGTTTCGTGGAGTGCTGTGTGTGTGCTCTCCCCCCATTGCTTTTAGATTAGCACAGAGGACCCTGCTGCCGGCTGGGTCTGTGCGTGTTTTATTTTTATTACTTCTGACAGAGAGGAACCCCCAGGAGTGGTGCCAAGCGGCCAAGGAGTGGATGTGTGGCTGTGCTTGTTTTCACCCTTCGAGCAGCAGGCAGGGCTGCGCACCATGGTTTGGGTCCAGGGAAATGGGAGGGCGTGCTGAGAGCTGTTTCCTCTCCCAAAGCGTGTGCATCAGTCACGGCTCATAGAGAACTTGTCTTTGTGATCTGCAACGCTTCTCTTCTTAGATCCTCCCTCACCTTAGTCAGTGTTTTTTAATAAAGATACTCAGCTCCAATCTGGCACTTGTTATTAGTAAGGCATAAAACACTTGACACAGAAGTCCTGTATGATGTGTGAAACCTACCTTTCTGAATGCATGTAAACAATTAATATTGGTCAGTCTTTAACACATATCTTCCCATGTGCCTTCCCTTTCTCAGTTTGTTTGGTGGAAAAATGATTTGTCAGATCTTTTAACCACATCTAAAGGGCAAATTCTCTTTGGAATGTAAATGCCAAGTATAAAGAGAAAAAACTTCTGATGCTGTTCTCAGAAAAGTGCTAATTCTGCTGCTTCTTCAAAACACTGTGCGTTGTTTTTTGGTGGTTAGTTTTTTTGGTTCGGCTTGTTTTCCAAGTAACCACGTATTTGTTTTGTCCTTTGTGTTTACAGTGGCACTTCTGAGAAGGATATCAAGGCAGAGAAGTGTTCTGTAATTGTTGTATCAGCTGCACATACCCTGCAGGGTAGTCTGGGGTGCTGGCCACAGTCCCTTGCTGTGCACGCCCTCCCGGTGTCCTCACTGTGTCAGGAAGAGATCTGGGTTTGCTCCATTCCTCCCCACGTGCTCATATCCTCGGGACAGATGCTGAGTGTGCAGTCAGGGAACCGGCCACGCTGTCCTCCAGCAGATAGCTTGGACTGAAGCAATCAGTAAACTGGGACTGTGGGTTTGTTTGTCTTTCCGTGTAAATAATGGCCGTTCCGCATCTCACAGTAAAGCATGCTGTTGTGGACAGACAACGTTCCTTGTAAGACACAGTGACAAGACAAAGAGCTAGTAATGCTCTTTCTGCCCCCTTTCTTATATACAAGAAAAAGCTGTGGTTGAGGTCCTTGTGTCAGGCTGCAAGGATCAGCAAAGATTTTAGCTGGAGCTTGGTTAAGTATGTCTAGTTGTGTACTTAAAGATCAATATATGCAAAAACTTGCAGATCCACTTAACATTGTCATGGTAGATTGTCTCAAATTATAATACAGCTGGAATTTTATAGCCTTTTGTGTTTCCAGCAATAAAAACATCTCTGTTGGCATATAATATGATGCATCTCTATTTTCAAATGGAAGACCCAGAAATCAAGTGAGCTTCCTGAAGGAACATAGTAAGTCTGATAAGAAAAGTAAGGTTATAATTCAGAAGTTTGTTTGTTTGTTTGTTTGTTTCCTTATTACTGACAGTAGATCATAATGCCAATGAATACGACTTTTCTCAGCACCGCTGTGCAGCAGTTACTTTCAGGTCACGTTTCTTCGTTGAATTTTTGGCTACTGGGAATCGTGCAGAACACAGTCAGCAGCGCTGAGCTCAGAAGTAACAAATGCAGGGAAAAAATATACAGAGTTCAGAAAAAAAAAATGGTAAAGTTTCAAAATTTTTAGTTTTTGTCATTAGCAGTAGAATTAGACGTGGTGCTAGGTAGATACGCTATCTGAAGACATTTCTGACAGCACTCCAGGTTACCATGTAAAGTCTTTCCTGTTATAATTGCAAGATCAAAATCACGTTACGGTAATTTAGAGGAGATGACTTTATAGATGTGAGATAGTATGCTGTTTTCCTCACCGCATCCCTGAATTCTTGAAGTGGTTTGTTGTGGTTTTTTTTGGTAGAAGTTAAGTCTGCTTAAAACAATATTTTCTAGTCTGGACCTCTGTATACTGTTTCTTCCACAAGTCAAACTCGCTGACTGGAGAGAAAGCTGTGTCCTAGTGTGTCTTGAAAATTTTACTCCTTAGCTGTGATGTTACGTGTTACTTACGTTTAAAAGTCACCGTAAAACAATTAATTAGAGATGCAGATTTGTAATGTGTCTTTTATATTCTATTTCTCCTTTGTTTCTGCGCAGCTTCTCTGATTCTAATTCCACTATGAAACAGCTCCCGGAAGAAACTGTTCGTCTCCTTTCAAGCTCTCAGGTGATTACATCCGTTGTCAGCGTGGTGAAGGAGCTGATAGAAAATTCCTTGGATGCCAGTGCCACAAGTATTGATGTTAAACTGGTAAGTCCTCTTTCTTGTATGCTCGCAGGTAATTATACATCAAATAAGATGCTGGGAAGATTGTTCCACTGCCAATGTATTTTTTGAGGCTGTCGTAGTTTTGGTGGTGGGAGGGTATTAATAATTGTGTGAGTATATATTTTAACCTCCAATAAAAATGGTTCCAAATCATTTTCCCTTAATGTTCTGAGGCCCCACTGAAACGACAAGTTATATTGAGTGTGTCTTGAGAAGAATTGCTAGGTTATTTAATACTTTTCTTACTCATAAATTATTTTTTCTGACTAATAGCTTGTTTTAAAAGATGTTGGACTTGAGTTTCACTGCTAGACTGGCTTACTGAGTTCGCCTTATAAAGTATTGGCAGGAGAGTGAAAGTGGAAGCTGTGGAAAAAGTTGATGGCCATGTTGGGTCTTATTGTAGTATCAGTTACTGCAAGCTCCCTAAGCAACATGACTACTGTGGCTGCTTCTTAGTCAACAAAGACAGAAGTGGCTTTTTTTTTTTTTTTTTACTGACAGGCAGTAACCTGTGGGTGAGGTGGTTTGCAGGTAGAAGCCATTGCAGTGGCAAGCTGCAGCAGGAAGCTTTGGCTGGGGTTTTATTCTTGTTGACTTCTTGGCTGACCAAACTCCAATAGGTGGTGTTGTCTTTGCATGGTGTGTCAGCTAGCCTTTACACAAGACTGGGGAACACATCAGCTTGTACTGTAGCTCTAGATAATGTGATATTGCTTTCATTACAATATAAACTTAGCCATTTAATCAAAAACTGAACTGTGGCCAAGATGTTACGTGTTATCTAGTTATTAATTTGAACCTCAGCTCTGTTGCTATTAGAAAGACAAACACGCTGGAGCTTGCCGTGTGAGCAGCAGGGTCAACTGCCCCAGTAGCATGACTGTGCAATAAGCCTATGTAGAGCAATGGTTGTATTTTTGACAAGATGTCCTGGGTTCAGGTTAAAGTATGCTAGAAACCGTTGATGAAGCAATATCGTTGCTTGTGTATCAGTGCAGAGACTCCACAGGCATCAGTCTTAATTTCACTGGCTGAGCTCTAGCAGCAGGAATTTGAGACTAATCTTTAAAGTCTGATTTACACCCGTGTGTTGTAATTAAACAGAGAAGATGAGCAACAGTCTATGTTAGTATTTGGAGCAGAGGTGGTATTCAGAAAGTATGGATCCGAGCTACAGGTTTGCAGCTGTTATATAAAATGGCTGTTCTAAAAGGCAGGCGCTTGTTTCTGTTGCTTTTTCTGCAGCGTGAGAAGTGGGAGCTCTAACACTTAGATCACTCTCAGCAGAAGCGTAGCTCAGGATGAGAGGTTACACTTACACTACACAGCTGATCCATCTAGGCACCTGAAAAGCAAGGACCTAAATCCCTGTGCTTGGTATTGCTAGAGCTTTCTGCCTCTCATGATCGGTTCATAGTGCTAATGCAAAAGGCCAGCGAGAAAGGTGGACTGTGTTGTGCCAATTTAACGAGCTGAATTGATCTTCAGAGAGCTGTAGCTGAAGCACAGATGCAACCATGCAGTCGCGAGTAAGAGAGGAGGGAGCTGAACCACGTGGCTTGGCATCAGTGGTCTGTTAGAATAGCATAAACATCTCCTAGCATCACGTGGTGTATATATATATGATATATGTAATAGAAAATACATAATAGAAAATCAATCAGTAACACTGAAGAAGATAAATCTGCTCACGTTTTTTCCAAAGCAGATGAATGACAAGTGTTAGAATTGAAGGCTCATGGTAAAATGCAAAACCCAAACCCTGCATTGTTGCATACTGCAGTGGAGTGGAGCATTTCCCCTTTTTATGTCCTGACGTGTTTTTAAGTCCAGTTGAGGTATATCATAGTTTCCATGTTGCCTCCCAGTAGGAGGTTGACACAAATATAAGCAAAAGCATTGTTTTTCACCTGAAGATAACTTCAGCAATATTCATTAATACTGAAAGTAAAAACTACCAACGTTTCTATTGTATATCAATTAACTAAATATTTATAATTCTCTGCCTACCTCAGAGGCTTTTGATGTTTCATAATGCAGGTTATATGTGAATACACGTATTATCTTTAGATGCCTTGCTTTTGTTTTGAGTTGCGTTACTTTTTCCTTTGAGAAGTAACTCTGGCAGTACATCCTATTTTTCTTAACTGCTTCTAGCATATGTCCAGGTGGAACAACAAAGTCAGTTCTGTTTTTCTGTGATCACCCATCGTGTGCTCTGCACAGTGTCAGCGTGCTCTGGAACCGTGGTAGCCACTCACTGAAGACATTTTTTTAAGCAAAACCGGTTTTAAGGTTCCTAGATGTACCACACAGTACAGCGTGCATGTCTGTATGTCACATCGTAATCTTTTCAAAGAGCCGCACGTGGCTTCTGTAAAAGAAGTTTAGGTGGTGATCCTGCAGCTCTAATTACTTTAACCTCCTGGCTTGTGAATTCTTTGGGTGTGATTTATACGTGCAGGTTATGATATAGCTGGAAGGAAGCGTTTGTTTGCTGGGGCTGAGTTTGAGATGTTACAGAATCTGAATTCCATCTTTCATTTAGCTGTTCTAATTACTTGGGTTTTCAGAGTTTTAACTACTTATGCAGATGTTTATTGAAATGACATTTAAATCAGACTTCAGTAAAATATGTATCACACATAAAGGTGAATCACAGAGATTGAGGTGCAATATTAAAAGAGGGAAGCAGTATTTTTAGCTGTTTTTTGTGCTGTAATGAATTTGTCTTTGTGATCATTTTATGTTTTTTTTCTTTTTGAGGAGAATTACGGGTTTGACAAAATAGAAGTAAGAGACAATGGCAATGGAGTCAAGGTCGCTGATGTTCCAGTTATGGCAATTAAACACTACACGTCAAAAATAAGCTCTTCTGAGGATCTTGAAAAGCTGACAACGTACGGTTTTCGTGGGGAAGCCCTGGGATCAATTTGTTGCATATCAGAGGTGAGCAGTTGCTATGTGTCTGCACCTCCCTGATCTGTGCGTGTCTGTGAAAGTTTTAATAAAACATCAGTGCAAAGTGTTCAAACTGTTCTGGCAGCCTGCATGGTACCTGTTTTCCGAACAGTCTGGCTTGCATGCGCTGCCTTTCTCTACCCCAGAAGTCGTGTCATAAGGTAAGGAAGCAATATGGGTTTCTTGTCAGTGTCACTCCTGCCATTCTGTCATACTGGTTACACCAGTGCCGCATTTATTTTCCTCAGCCAGAGTAGAGCAGGAATGCATTGCTTAGTGTTTCTTTGTCCTTTTCTTTTGTGTCAGGGTATAGATAGATACGTGATTGCTTAGAACACTGGTTTGCCCTTTGTAGCATTAACAGAAAGTGTAAAGTCTAAGAGTATGGCTGAGTTTGCTACTTGCATTAAGCTACGTCAAAATATGAAGCAGGAGATAGAGGCTAGGAGGATTCACTCAGGGCACTGATGGCCCACATAGCTGCAGTTCCAGTGGGGATTTCTGCCTTGATGTTATCTAGGTGATCGGCAGTCATGGGATCTTGCTGGGCTCCACGTCGCTCCTTGCCATGTGTGTGACGGCAGTTGCACAAACTTAGCGTTGTCCTGAGGAGTAAACAGGAACCTGCTCCCGGCCTGCCTGAGTCTGAGCCATGCGTTTGGTTGGCAGGACTGACGCTGACAGTGTACTGATACTTAAGATGTAACCTGTTGACTAAAAGCAGCCGCGTTAGTTCAAAACCATCTTAGAAATGTTCGTACTGCTCATGAAGGGCACAGCATCTGCGTGTTCCATTGTGCTCTGCCCTTCTTTGTGCTGTGCCACGATCAAGTCTGGGGTTCTTCTTCCTAAGCCTCCCAAGGATGAGATCCCACAGGAAGATTCTGGTATCAGTGTCTGATGGGAAGCGTCAACTACCAAGGTCAGGAGAGGTATCAGAGGGTGAGAGTGCCTGAATCCTTGCTACCTTGGGCTACGTTCGCATTGCACTAAGCAGGAGTGGGTTGTGTGTTTGGATGCAGATTTCCAAAGATGCTTTCAGAAGTGTTGGTGTTTGGACAGACGGTGCCAGCCGTCACTGGCTCCTGCAGACAAGTTGTCAGAGCAGGATGCCATCTGTTCTGAGCATTTAAGCAGCTCCAGGTTGCGTTTCGTAAGACATGGGAGTTGGTCTGACGGTATTAAGTACTTTAATAGGTATTTCTTTAATCCATGGATCAGTAATTACGTTAATTAAATGCTCTTGGTTTTAATTGCATTCAGCCTACCCAAACTGCCCCCTGAAGTTTCAGTTAAGAGGTACTTTACTATTGGCCCTTAACCACGTCTGTAATATTGTCGTTTCCAATTAATCAATTACTGGTTTTTCTTTCCAGAGGCGTGGCTGAACTCAGAATGATTTGTACAAGAAACTAAAATAAACCAAAACGTCCTGAAGCTCTGTAGGAGTGCTAACCCTTGTCTCTCAGGTGGTTAAAGCATAGTGGCTCTGTCATTCAAAATCTTGATACCTGAACTCGGGGAGTTGCAGTATTACTGAACTTCTAGGGTGCGATTGGTCTTGCTAAAGATGATCGGTGTATTACCTTAATAGCTTACAAAACATACCACTACCTGATTGCTAGATACAGTTGGGCGTGGAAAGATAATATTCTGTTTGTTTGATAGTAGTTGGGTTTGTGTCATCTCACGTAGTTGTCATAGTATGTCTTCTCTCGTGAAGGATGGAAATGCAAAATGGTCGGTTGATTTAGTTGTTCGTTTAAACTGTTTAGAATGGAAGACAAAGAAGTGTGTCTTGTAGGTTCCAGGGATACCTTACACCTTATAACACTGTTAGAAATGCGTGGCTTTCAGTTAAATGGATGGAAAAACTGAGTGATAATACTGAATGTTTTCTGTGACTGTAAGAAACACCTGTAGGAGAAGAATTTTATAAACTAATTAAATGTAAATGTGGTGACTAAAATAACATGACGCTTAGAGTGAAAGTGAAGCTTATCTAAGCCTGTTCTGATCTTTGTGAATCCTTGATTAACATGATTTATTTTTATTATTTACAGGTTTTGATCACAACAAAGACAGCTGCTGATAGTATCAGCACTCAATATACTTTGGATAATAGTGGGCATGTAACTTCCCAAAAGCCTTCCCATCTTGGACAAGGTAGGATACTGTGTGCTAGCGTTGCATTGTGACAGGTATTTTATGTTTCTCTGGGGCTCTTATTTGATGTTGAAATGTCTGTTCTGTGCGTGATGGCTGAGTGTGAAATCTTGTCAGCTGTAAACATTTCTTGCCTTATGTCTGTCAGCTGAGAACGTGTTGTTATCATGAGAATGTCTTGGAAGTTGCCTTAGATAGCAATTCTAAACTAGCATCTCCTTCTCTGACTCTTCTTCAAACTGGCAGAGTGGAAAGAAAAGCTGTCATAATTCTGTGCCCCAGGTCCAGGCACAGACTATACATGAAAGATTTGTTCAGGACAAAAATAATGTTTCTGTACGTTGCAAAACCCTTGCTTAAAGGAGGAAGAGTTGCCATCCTATACGTGAGGGAGTAGCCGGAAGCAGCGTGGCTGTAGGACCAACCGAGCAAAGCCTCAATTATTTCTAACCTGCCCGGAAGGGCATGTCATAGAAATCCTTGTGCATGTTTGTGTGAAAGATAAAGGTTGCCCTCGCCTCAGAGGTGGCCTTGGTGGTTCAGACTTGGTGTGGGTTTGGGGTCGCCTTTGTTCTTCTGTTAGCTCTATTCAGCTAATTGTTGCCCTGTGGGGACTGTTAAAGACAGTGCTGTCTCCTCACATACACACTCCAGCAGGTCTGCGTTTCGCAGAAGAGATGCTGTTTGCTCCTTTCTTGTGACTAGGAAGCAGTTGCTGATTGTGAAGGTACCTCTGTTCTCACCCTCAGTGCGTCCCAGCTGAGCCACAGAAGCTGCTTGTCAATATTCTTGCCCCCTGAAGCATGGAGTGCCCTGTATACCCAGAGGGGAGCCTGGCTGCCAGACCTGTCTCTTTCTTGTCAGTCTGCTGACTGGCAGCAGGGAGCCATTAAGTCAGAAGCAGTTGCCTAGGGCTAGTCAATGGACAAATCCCAAAGAAAGGCCTGAATCTGAGAACTCTGCAAATTAGAGAGCTGATTTTAACCAGGGAATCTTTCTGGGGTTTAGGCTGCAGTCTTTTCTACAGCCCAAAATCCTGGTCTGGAGCCTGTAAGTTACGTTGCTGTGTGTTTTGTCAAAATTGTGAAACAATTGCTGTTGAAAAATGAATTCTGTGGCAACTATCTAACTTTGCAACTAGGAATTTTTATGGTTGTATTGGTAGATTAATACCCCTCTTTTTGTTAGGTACTGCTCCTTGAGCAGAGGTACCTTAGGGGAGGCAAATCTTGCGAGGTCTGTTGGCATTTATTTCGGTGAGATGACTGCTAACTTGGTATATTTCTTCTCCTTGAGCTGATACAACATAATTTAGTGTTACTAGGATTTATTTGTATGCAGTGGCATACATACAGTCCTCTTCAAGTAGAAAAAAAAAAAAAAAAAAAAAAAAAAAAAAAGTTGTTTACTCAATGTAACTCCCGCTTGTTTTGTTTGTTTTTTTATCACCTGCTTGCAGGTACAACAGTGACAGTCCTCAAGTTGTTTAAGAACCTTCCTGTAAGAAAACAGTTTTACTCAACAAACAGAAAATGTAAGGAAGAGCTGAAAAAAATCCAAGATCTTCTGATAGCATATGGCATCATAAAACCAGACCTGAGGATAATCTTTACGCATAATAAGGTACTAATGACTTTTTCTCTGTCAGCTATGTTAAGGCTCAGTTTCTGAGGAATTTATGAAGTTCATTAAATAGTTACATAACCTCTTTTCATTCCTAGGAATTTCCTTTCATCATAGGTTCCTTTTGGACTTCCACTTCTTTCTTCGTTCTATATATGTATGTTTTACGATGGTTACAGATTGGAATCTTAAACTTCTAAAACACAGGCTCGGATCTGCCTTTTGGTCTGCTCCAATAGATACCTTGGATAGATGCATGAAGTAGAAACGTTTTTAGCTGGTGTTTGCTGAACAAAGAACTCGGATCTTAGGATGACAAAGGGCCCAATCAAGTGTTAACCTATAGCACATACAAGTAGCTTGCTGTGTCATTAGCTTGCTGTGTCATAAGAGCTCAATGATGGTTTTATTTTAAAAAGCTAAAAATTTCCAAACAGCTTGCTACGTTGGTGTAAGAGTAACATGCTGTAACAACAAGCTTTAGTTGAGCTTGTTGCTTGAAATTGAGAGAACAAATTCAGAGGCTTCTTGGAGGCTACTTTGACTTCACAGGTTACTGAACAGTAATTTTAACACACAGCTACAGAAGGGACACCTCAAGCATTTCTCCTTTACCTGACCTCAATTTCCCATAGCTGATTTTACTGGCTGTGCTCCTGCTTTTGACACACCAGAGGGACGTTAACTGACGAATTCCCAAGTTGCCACAAAGTCGAGAGTGACATCTCGTGGCCAGACCCCTTAGCAATTCTCCTATTCTAAACTCCTGATTATTGACCTTGTTATTTTCCATGTTTATTGCTTGGTTTGGATCAGTTACTTGTTGTCAACCAAACACTCACGCTGGAGTTCCCATTCCGTGGAAATGGTGAATTACACTGTGCTTTCGTGAAAAGACAACAGATTGTCCATCTGCTTCTGGAGTTTTATAACATGCTTTGAAAATATTTAGGTATGTATTTCTAAATATCAAAGTGTAGATCTTGTGAAGAACAAAAAGCTAGCCCTGTGGCTACAGAACTAGTATTCCATAGCTGAGTAACTACATACAGTGCTATTTCATTGAGACTACAGAAAGCTTGAAACCAGAGACACCTCAGGATTTTTTACTTCATAAATTGTGTGAAGCTCACTGACATATCTAGCAGTGCTTCACAGTATTGGTCTTAAATGTTGGTTAAGAAAACTAATTTAATATTTAATTGGTGGCTTGGTTTTTGCCCTCTCTGATGTACGTGGTATATTGTTTTTGTGGTTAAGCTGGGGCTTTTATTTATGGTTCTTGGTTACTGTAAGGGCTTAGTACAGTACATCAGAAGTACCTTCTGTCGACCTTTTTTTCCCCTGTGTGGCAACTGTAGCTTGTTATCGTCTATTACAGATCCTAAGTTTGATACGCTGTGTTGGGAAATGCCTTGCTTCTTGTATAGAACGTGGTTGCTCAGTTGACCTTGCTGAACTAGACATCTGTTGCATGGTTACTTTCAGAGCTTGTGTGATCCAGTCTGTTTGGAAGTTCCTATTGATGCCTCTGGATGTTGGCAGAGAGGCATAGGAATGGCTCTCCTGGTAAGGAAGCAGTCATTGTTGAGGAGTGGAAAAATGAGAACGTTGAGATAGTAAGCATTGCTGTTAGCTTTGAAAATTCACTAAAGGACCCAATAGTACGTTTTTTTTTGTTGGGCAGTGGACTTGATAACAATCTCATTTTGCAACATCACTGTTAAGTTCTTTGTGGTATCTAAAACCCAGTTAAAGCTGAAAGAAATGCATGAAGATGGAAGTGGCTCTGTTCTACCAACCTGTCCTTTTGCTGACGAACGAGAAGGAATGCAACCCGTGTCCTGTAAGCTGTTTTGGTTTTGTTGGAGGTAATGGCTGGGAAATGCTTTTTAGGGATATTTTGTCACCAGGTTAACTCTGTTCACATACAAACACATTTTCGGATAGTGAAATTGTACTTCAAAGTGTGGGAAAACAGCAAGCTGGAGAAAAAAACTTTGAGGGGGGGAAAGCAATGATCAGGATGCGTGTGTTATAGGAAATGATGGTCGTTGTGATCATGTAAACGAAAAAAAAATAGAATTATGAATGGGCATTATCTAACGGCATGTGTGATACTTCTACAGACCAATAGTCATAGGAATAGAGGATATTACATGGTTTGGCACAAGTCTCTGATATAAAAAGAAAGGAAGAGACAAGAATTGCTTCAATTGTCACTACGTTCTTTGCCATGGGAGGGTAGCAGTAGTTCAAAAAAAACCTTACTGGCTACTTGAAGCTCATTTCAGGCAGTAGTCTCAACTTATCTTAGGAAGTGATGCATCCATGTTCCAAACCACTTGGTTTCCAGTTGCCGGGAATGTGTGTAGGCAGCCTATCAATCCTCTCTGCTTCAGAGGGAAATTCTTCAATACCATGTTTGGGTTGGCTTATTTGGTAAAGTAAATCAGTACAAAAGCTATCTGCAGGCAGTATATATCCATTGTAATGGCAAAAGTGCTGCTTATTTTTTAGGCTCTTCATTTTGCACTGCTGGCCTCGCAGTAATTTAATTTATTTAAAATAAAAACTAGTAAAAAAAACAAAAAAACTGCTCAGACATTTTTCAACACAAGAGGTCGCTCAGTAGCTATTGCTGAGCTGGAAATACCAAAGGCCAAAGAAATTGTATAGAAAGTGGAGTCTGTTCTTCAAAACTGCTTTAAAATAATTTTAAAAACTGCTTTAAAGTAATTTTCAAACTATTTAAAGCCAACAACTCTTTGAATGTATATTCCTGTGTGTCCACTGCTGTAATTCCTTGCAAAATAAACATTGCCTATTGCACCGCGTGTTTTCAGAAATTTGGAATTACGTAATTCCCGTGCATAACCACTTTCAGCAAGTCTACATGCATTTGTTTGTGCCATAATATCCCAGAATATGAACTGTAATTACTTTTCCTTCAGATGCTAAATATTATTGTCATTACAATTATTAATTCAGATCAGAAGATATATGTCCTACAACGATCCTACAGGATCCGTTAGGATAATACTCTACTGAATCAGGATGTCTTTTATATTTTTTTTTGGTGGCTGTTGTATTTGTTTGACATGTACCAGGAATCAACTTCTTAGAATAGCTTTATTTTTCATGGAGCTCATGGATTATATATTACTTGAAAAAATGTGTATGTTCAATTATTCAAACAAGTTCCTAGAATCCCAGATTCTTGAGGCTGAGCCAACACTTTCTGCTGCAATAGAAGATGATACACGTCAGGAGTAAGATCAGGTTCCAAGGCTTAAAAGAGCAAGAAGGTAGCAGAGATGAGGTACTGCAGGAGACGAGGAAAGATGGGTTAAAAAAAGTAGAAAGGGTAATACAACAGGTGTTGTAAAAAGATCTTGAAAATAAGTAAGAAAAGCAGTATATTTTAAATCATCCTTCTTAAAGCCTGTATTTTATAAGAAATGAAAGGAGAATGGAAGAAAGCATAGCTCTCGCTTTACTGAGGAAGAATATGTAATGTAATGAGGCTGAAAGTTTCATTAACGTGTCTGAAGTTAGGCATCTGAAAATGGTTGTCTAGCTGAATCTAGAAGAAATCCATTTTGGAAAATCAGGCTTCTTATCGAGCTGTTGAATGCACATGCATTTTTAGGATCAACAGTACATTGCATGCTGTATTTCCACTACATTGATTTTAGTGCTGTTCGTCTTAGGCTTCTGAGTGAAATTTCCAGATTTTTTTTCTTGCCGTTGTGCCACGCTTCATATCCGTGTTGGTACAAATGAAAACACATCCATTAAATGCCTGGTTTGTTTTCTGTGGAGAGCGATGCTCTTCCTGCCTTTGAGTTGTTTTCTAGCAAGAAAAATAGATCTTTCACCAATTCCCCCAGGGTTTATTTATTGTGTACTCTTTGTCGGTGAATTTCTGATAGGAAATAGTTGGTTGCTGTTTCTGCTCGGAGCGTTTTGTTTGCATTAGCAATAAATAATGAATCACTTTGCAGATCAACCCTTGAAGTACTATTGCTATTTTGACAACTTGGATTAGCTAGTGCTCCTTCTTTTTATGAAGGTTTATCCTGCCAAGACATTCTTTGAATACTGATAATGTTGATCCTCTTGCCAGTATGGTTATGTTAGAAAGAGGTATTTTTCTTCTTTCATCACCATGTTCCTTGAAAGCATATTGAATAATGAGACAGCCAAATGGAAATAATTTACATGAGTATTCAGCAAGTTTATTTAAAGTTAACATTATCTGAAGGCGTGTGAAGAACATTCCGGAGTCAGCTACCGCTTCAACCACGTCAAACCCTTCAGCCCGAGATGCCATCTTCTGGCCACCTACGGGCTCGGGCTGCGTTTCACGGGAGGTGCCGCAGGGTTCTGCCCTGCAACAACAGCTTTCGTGCTCTTTACTGCACAACGTCGGTAGCCCATGACAGTCTCAGAAGCTGGTGATGTTCGAGAAATGCCCTGGTATGCCATCAGGCTGAACCTCAACTCCACTCCAGCCGTGTCCCCCAGCTGTTCTCTGCTAGTTCTGCGAGGGGAACGTGGCTCAGACCTCCTGGGTGCCAGTGGTCCGCTTCGTAGCCCTTGTAACGGTGGGTGTTATTCTCACCCAGACCCCTTTTGTGGCTGTGCTTGGCCTTAAACTGAAGGATGCCGTTGGGTGATGAGTAGAAGCGTGTGCCATGTGAAGAGATGCTTCTTAATGATTTAAATCAGCTTTACGTAAGATTTGGAAACAGCCTTTTTTGGCATGTATGTGATGCCTGATTTTGGTTGCAGTTACTTAGCATTTTAGTTCTTTGTGAAGAAATGCCATGTTATTCTCTGCTATAATCTCATTTTTTTTTCATTACAAGTAGTCTCCTCTTATAGGACAGCCTTGACCACCCCCAGTCTGTATCCATTAGTAGAGTAACAGTTTGCTTTCTGTAGTAACTGGGCTTTTTTGTTGTTGTTTTTTAGGGATGGAATAACCAGGGTTGTGCATTAGGGTAAATTCACCGTTTTTAATAACAGGTTTGCACTTCAGATTCATTCACGGTGCTTCCAAACTCTGTCGTAGAAAAGAAATCTACATTGAGCAGAAACAGCAGCACTCCAGCTCTTCTGTGAGTTGGAAAGGCCACTCCTTTTAATGTAATGAAGATAAATTGACTCCTTCCCTAATCTATGTTTTAAAATATAAAGGGGAATTACGATTAAGAATCTGCAGTGCTCTGCAGCCAGTGTGTTTTCCTGCTGACCTGGAGTACAGTTCAGTCTTTTCTTCCCTTCACTGCTCAGAGGCTTTGCAGCGAAAGCCAAACAGAGAGTTAATTATGGTGGTTTTTGTGATGTGGACACCTGTCCGCTAGGAAATGCGCTGAGACCCTCAACTCAATTTACATCAGCCAGAGAACAGCTGCCAGATGGTAACTACTTTTGGTCGCTACCAACCTGGTTGAATTTGAACTGGTGACCTAGAGGTGAAATGCTTTATATCCTATTACTAATTCCCCGAGGTTTCCAGTTTCTCATCCATCACTTTTTTCAAATGACAGCACAGTGTATGTCTGAAATCTCAAAACAATTACTGTTTCACGTACGCTGTGTGTGCTGCAGTGTCTGAGATGTGCCTTTTAGCTCTTGTAAGGCTTTCACATTTCTGTTGTACCCTTGAAAGCTTAGCACAGAAAGGATGTTTCCAAAGCCACCGGGAGTTTTCCCTCTTCCTTAGCAATGTACTTTGTCACAGTTAGGTACGTTCTCTGTTACTTCTACTGACTGGTACCTTACAAAAGGCTTTTAAACACCCTTCTTAAACTGGAAATCACTATGATGATGTTGCATCATCTGAATGACAATTTAGGATTAGAAACTGTGTAGTTTGGGTTTGTTTTTAAGCAGCTGAACTGTTTGCTTTCTTATGTTGTTATTTTCTCATATGGAAATGGAACTTCTCTATCCACCATAGTAGAACACGTGGATAAAGCAGCCAAAAAAATTGAACTTTTGCCTCAGTCTTTGTAATTCTTGAAAGCTCATAAAGATAGGTGTTAGCAGGTGAAGGTCCCTGGCTCCTTGTAATATCTCCTGGTTCCTCTCATAACTTACCTTCCAGCTCCCCGGTCTGAGTGCTTTTTCGTGGCACGATGCTCAAGAATGCCTCTTCCTCGGGCGGGTGCTCTCATATCACAAATGGGAAATCTGAGCAGGAAATTCTTCAGAATTTCTAGGATGAAGGGTGCTGTGGAAAATAGCTACCTTTCATCAAATTTCTTTGATGGCTGTAATGTCTGATGCCTATGTGCATCTGATGATGGGGGTGGGGGGAACAGTGCCTTGAGTTTCTCTCTTCTCTATCTCCACCGGCGGTTGAGCCACCATCAGTTACAAAGATTCTTCAGAGGCAGATGTAGAGGGTTGCATGGCTTTTCTTTAAGCTAGGTTGCAAAACTGCCATGATTCCTGTTTTCAAGGGAGGATTATGCAGGAGTTCTCCTTTCTGCCACGCTTTTTAAAACAAGATGCCAGTTATGGCCTGGAGCAGATCAAACAACATCGACGCTTTTCAAGGCTGGCGTTTTAAATAACGTGGTTAAGCCTTTATCTTGGTGTCTTCTTGATCTGAGGTGATAGATTTTCTTCCACCGCAGAGAATGTGCCTGCCCTTGCAGCAAAGTGTCGGTGCATCGTGAGCAAAAGCGGTTATACACATGGTACAAGGTGATGTCTTTGTTTCGCTTTGGCCAAATTCAGATTTTGTTGTGGCTGCCTGGCTTTGTTCCTGTTTATACGCCGTATTAACAAGTAGGCAGGGATGCTTTCGGTTCTGTTGGAGCTTAATAAACTGTCAGGCTTAAGCGTTAAGTCAGGAAAGCTAAGAAGCAGAGATGCCAGCACCATGCATACGTGTATGTTGTCATCCTGCACAAAGGGATGCCTACATACACCTGTGTTCTAGACCTGGAGGGGGCCGAAGAAATACATGCAGGGAAATCAAGCACGTGTGTATGTGCAACAGTTTTATATACATTATGACTTTTTTTTAATAAGATCTAGCTCATGTAATCCCCTTCAATGAAAGAGAGAGGGAGGTGGGATATATTTGGCTAGCTCTAACAAAACCTAAGATGGTCCGTATGTAATAATATATCTTTGAGTAGGCTGTTTTTGCAGTGTCATCATACTGACCAGAGTCAGATTCTTCCTTGGCTCATCCCGGACATCAGGTTAAATGACCTAGAAAAAAAAATATGAGGGGTGTGTGGGGCTGTGTATTTTTAGCTGAACTAAAGGGTATAATCAAGGTTAAAAAATTAGGGTATTGCAGGAACCTCTTGGAAACAGGCACTTTGTAAAATAAATGAAACGGAGTAGTCGTTGTTTCTTAATGGAGTTTTCTTTTTAAAGCCTGTTGATACATCTGGAGAGTCTAGGAAATAATTTTCTTTAAATTGATTGGCTGTTCCTGCATTGTGGCTTCAGAATACGCAGTCAGGGCTAAGACTGAGCACATAGTCTATTCTATGGTCATTTAGCATAAAAATTTAAGGAGTTGCATTGCCTCTTCGGTATGTGGGCTGTAATGTATGGTAATGGTAATTTAATGGTGATGGTAACTAGTTCCTAAATTTTTCTCTGTAGTTCCTAGCATTAAAATTTGCCCAATATGTGGGTAGTTCAAAAATCAAATGAAGAAAAAACCTCCTGAACTTATTAGCAGTATCTACTTTTAGCAGGTTTGCATTTAATAAGTTCTCATGTTCCCTGGCTTTTTAAAAGCACTTTACTGAAGTGATCTTTTTACAGGTCCGTGTATCAGCCATTCAGCAGGTCCAACAGTGTAATAACAACCTTGCATTAATCAGCAGCTACGATTTATATCTGTACCTGTGGCATCA
The DNA here is from genome assembly GCF_011077185.1 of Oxyura jamaicensis. Classification (NCBI taxonomy): domain Eukaryota; kingdom Metazoa; phylum Chordata; class Aves; order Anseriformes; family Anatidae; genus Oxyura; species Oxyura jamaicensis. The sequence goes on along the minus strand of NC_048899.1, from coordinate 4,087,225 downwards.
CACTAGTATAACCTAAAATAAGCAGCATGATGTTTATATTAGTCACGTAACAAGTGTCTTTCTCTGTTTGGTCACAAGCGTTTAATTTAAAATGTGTCCAGTAAAGAAAAAAATGTTTGGCACTCCGTGTTTCCATTTTAAGTAATCAATTTTAAAATAGCAACAGTACAGGATATGTTTTATAAGATGAGCTCTAGAGAAGATGACCAACTCTTTCATCACTCGAAATGTCTCCGAGGAGATGTGCAGCAGGTGTGGAGGAGGGAGGCCGAGCGCAGCAGGCTTGGGCAGCCCCGCTCCGTCCTTTGCTGCTGTCTGCTTCCAAAGCCCGGAGCCATGGACATGCGGCCCATGGTTCTCCTTCACCCCTTCATGTATTCTCTGCCCTCCCTGATGTAAATTGTCTTTTATTTGGGGGGTTTTCCAGCTTGCTGTAGGATGGCAGGGCTGCAGGCATGGTATTGGTGAGGGGCTGTCAGGCTGTGTGCAGAAGGTGAGTTAGATTCAGGCAGGAGTGAATTTGGAAGTGGAAAATTAAAGATTGAGGAACAGTTTTAGGGTCGCCCGTCTCAAAGCTTTAAAATCCCACCTGTCCTGTAAGAAGGGAATATCATTTTACAAGAGCACCGTGTTCTTCAGTGGAATTCACCCTTCAAGGCCAGCGAATATCCTACAGGACAGGTGGAATTTTAAGGCTCTGTATTGCATTTCTTGAGATTGGTGCATTGCTCACCGTGCCTTCACATAACATCCTGTACCCGAATACTGTGAACTCATGTTGAATTTATTGGGCCTATGTAAACATCTCTTTTTAAACTAGCACTGTAGTGTCAGATTTAATGGGCAACTTCCCACACTTTTTTCCTTTTATGTTTGAATGTTGCACGCTGAAACACTCAGCTAACAATGAGAGAAGCAGATACAAAGCCATTAAGAATCCAGCAGTCTCAGTTGCCTAGAGTGGAAAGCCAATTAAACACTTTTGTTGTTGTTGATATGCAGTGGTAAAAGTTAGCAGATCCAGAGTTAAATCTGTGGCTGTTTCATGTAGTCATTCATTCTCTTTCATTAGTGAGAGACAAAATTTCGCTTCCCAAAGCAGTTAATACTTTCTGTGTATGTAAGAGGACTTAACAGGTGAAGTTTTCTTATGCAAGTTGCAGTTTATACTGCCGTACCGTATTTATTAAATCTTTGCAACAGAATTGTAAGGTATGTAGCTAATAGAGCAGATATCCTCCTATCTAACAATTACAAAACTTTCATTAAACAACCAACTGCTTTCCGTAGAGATACTTCCTTAGAAACTGCTTTCCTTTCTAAAAAATAGACCTAGAGTAGACCTAGAGTATCCAGACAAGAACTGTGAATGGACAGCTAACATCCCAGTTTCTACGAAAATGGTTGATATTTTAAGTACCACAGGCATTGTGGTGTAATGTCCACCTTCAAATGCTGACCATCATGCCAAAAACATCAGAAACCCTCAGTTTGTGTGCACGGTAAAAATACATAGCCCACTGCTATGTATCTTAGACGAAAAGTGGTATTTCTGTTGATTTATTGTTTAACAATTGTTTCAAGTGCAGAAGTCCAGATTAGCCATGTAACGTTCATGAATACAAACTCCTAAATTTTCTGATGACTGCAAGTCTAAATAAGTAATACAACATGAGAAGACATGCCAAAAAGTACCGTATCACGTGTGTTAATTAACACTGAAAGTTGTGAATGTAAGAGGGTCAAAGTACAGAATGTTACATATACAGTATGTGTGCAGTTGCATATGCATGTTAATAGACATGACTTGAGTTCAACAAATATAAATATAATGTCAAAAATTTGACTCTGTGCCATTTGTTTCAGGCAGTTATTTGGCAGAAGACCAGGGTGTCAGATCACAAAATGGCCTGTATGTCAGTTCTGGGAACAGCCGTTATGGGCAGTATGGTACCTTTTCAACACTGCTGTGAAGATCCTGAGGTGAGTTTAAACTTCCTTCTCCCAAATCCACTTAAAGCCTGTCAGTGAGGAGCCAAATCAGCACTCAGAAAGGAGACTTTCAAAAAGAGAACATTATCTCCAGACTGACATCTGATTAATACATTTGATTCTGTTACAGCTCTCTCTGTAAAATTAATTGGTTTGGTGATTGAAAATGCACTCCCAGAATCATCTAGTCAGGACTCATGTGGCACTGATCAAATGGCAGTAAAAACAGTTGTGATGACAAATGCAGAATTGCTGATTGCTCAGAGCTGTCTAAGTTAGGATTCCTGGCCTGCAGGCAGGTTGTGCTTTGATTAATAACTAAGCATTTATATCGTTCTCATCCTCGTGGCCTTTTAGCCTTATCTTCTAAAGAATATCTCCTCAGTTTCAGTCAGGGGCACCTCAACCGTAAAATAAACACATACTTAGAAGGCAAGTTGTGCAAAATTTATGACAAACCTCTATGTCAAGGAAATACTAGCTAGCTTTCAAAAATTCTCGTGCACATAACTTTCTTTGCTCCTGTTGAAATTGAAGGAGCTCCCCATGATACTGTCCTTCGTCTAATATTTTCAGGTTATTTTATTCTGCTTCCTTTTTTGTTGCAGACATTCTTATGAAGGAGAGTCTTCCTCCTGTTGAGCCTGGAAAGTTGACTTTTTTTTTTCTGTATCTTGTAGTAGTAGATCTTGTCTGGAGCCACGCAGATGAAATGAATTGCTCTGTGTGAAGTCAGAGTGGCTATTAAACACAGTGCCATGCTGCAAGAAACTGTTTATTCAGACTTAAATCGGGAGTTTGTAAGAGTGCTCGTGGTGTCTATGTACAGGGAAACGCTGAGAGGGATTGGGGGGAGTAGCCAAGTTGCTGCTTATGGTTTACAAAGAAGTTTTTCCTGTTTATGTCCGAACAAGTCCGGATGTTCTGTTCATACCTGAGCGCCCGCTGGCTGTGCCTGATATGGCAAGTGCAGGGAGCTCTGCAGGGAAGACATGGGGGTATTTAGAAGAGACTAGCTCGAAGGAGGCACTCAGGTTCTCACGTTACCTCTTTGCTATATCATGAGGCATCCATATTCCTTGAATAGAAGTTGGAGAACATTCCATCTCTCTCTCTGTCTCTAAATAGTGTGTAAAATACCACGTGCATCATTTATAGGTGTATAAGTGATCCATGCATATTGCACTTGCACAGATCTACATTCAGAAACCACGGACGTTTCTAAATTAAGCGGCCAAACACTGAAATGACAGAATTCACGTTGCCTGTGTAACCCTTATCTTTCTCCCTTGTGTTCGGGAATTGGGATAGGTGTTTAATGACAAGACATACGGCACTTTTTCCTTCCTATTAGGCCCGTGTCTCATTCAGTACACAGACCAAAGAGCAGCTCCCTAATTCTTTTCATTTCCTACTTGTCCGTTATGTAGTTTCTTAATCCTTTACTGCAAAGTCTACTCTGAAGGCAAAATCAGAGTTGTTATAAACAACTTTTTGTAAGCTGTACCTTGCTAACCGCACATTTAAAACTTCTGCAGTGAGGGATCCCGGGGTTTGCAGACGGCTAGTCTTTAAAAACCTCTCCATCCTGAGCACTGAATGAAACAAGAGCATAGTTCAAGTTGGCTCCAAAGCATGGAAAAATCAGGAACTACTCACAAAGTAGAAAGAAAACCAAAGAAAATAAAGAATTGTCAGTTTTTAATGTGCAAAACAGCATCTATGCTTTCTGCATCCCCATTCTTGGAAATGGGTGGATCCATTTTGGCTGAGAAGCTTCATTTGGGAAATTTTTGTAGTGAAAGGGATTCCTATGGAATTCCTAGGAATTTTCCTATTCTGTGAACGTTAAGTTTGGCAGGCACACAAGCCTCTGGGAAAAAGGTGAGTGCTGTAGAAAGACATTGTCCGCTTAACACAGATATATTTTGATATGTGTATGTATTTAGTAATTAATATTTTCCGTTCTGTGTAATTCTGCTTTAATAAAAAAACACTTCTGTATAAGAAAATTCTAGTAATTACGACTAGTTTTAGGAATCGTTACCAACTTTTAACGAGCATACTGATATTCCACGTGGCTTTAAATAGTAACAGCAGTCAGCCATTTCTAAATATGGCAGCTTCTTAAATGTCTTATTTAGAGACTTTCAGTTTTGTTTTAATGTTGTCTGTATATAAAAATGCCGTTTGAAGTGAAAGATTTGTACGGATATTTGGAAATTGGAAAAGGAATTTGAAGCATAAAGGAGGAACATTCAAAGAGGATGTGCTAAAGCTGCAGGACAAAATCTAGAAGTGCTGCATGTTGTTTTCTGATAATCATCCAAGAGATATTTGACACCTCTTTAACTTGACCAGTGGTGTTTGGTTATGTGCAACGTTGCTGACCAGAACACTCCAGCTTTAGCACAGAATGCTTGTTACAAGGTCAAGAGGGAATAAAGGAGCACATGAGCAGATAGCTGGTGTGACGTCGGTGAATGGGAAGGATAGGCCAAGTCCCAGGGATTTTAAATTCCGTTTCAAATGCATGATCACTCGGATTTTAGTAAATACAAGTGGTTCTGCCAAAAGAAAAACTAACGAGGTCTGATTTCTGTCTTCTGCGATCCACCCTGCTACCAGAATATTCTCCAAACTTTCCCATGTATCCAGAATCTCAGTCTCTGCTGTGCACCGGCCCCCACTGTTCCCATACCTGTTTGTCTGGGCAGCCTGCAGTGGGGCAACACACGGGCAGGTCGGCAAGTCAGTGCTTACGTGCTGGTGGATCCTGTCTTTTGAGAAGTTACAACTGCCTTTTCTGCACTAAGGCCATTATTCCGAGGCTGCCCTCTCCAAACAGCTGTCAGTTATCACAGAAATTGTGGAAATGTAATATCTTTGGGATTTCTGCTTCTTCATCAGATTGAATTGAAATTGATCCAAGGGTTTCCGAGTTGCTCGGTGGGGGGGGGAGAGGGGGAGGCAGTGGGGCAGGCAGCACAAGTCATCGCTCTCATTTTGACAGGAAAAAAACAAAAACAAAGCAACAAAAAAAAACACCCAAAGCTAGAAAAGCTTAACAGAGAAGTTTTAAAACTTGGAGTTAATGTTAGGTAATCGAATCGCGTGACTTTTTCCTAGGCTCCTTGGCAGGGTTGGGTGCTCACAGGTTGTGCTGAAGGCTGTGAATCGTGGGTGCTCAGCACCCTGCAAAGTCAGATGATTTGGATACAGGTGGCGTAGGTAAATTTAGGTGCCTCAATAAATGCCTGCTGACAAGCTATTTAAGGTGCCATGTGTACAGAAAGGGAGGGATTTTGTGTTTTGGTGTTCCCAGTTAGAGATAGCTCACTACTGCCTTCACCGGCTTGGGCAACACTGCATGCCTTTAGCTTCTTGCAGACACTAAGTTGGCAGCCCTGCAGCCAGCACATACAAAGCTGGCTGGCATGCTCTCTGCAGCCCCCAGCTGTGACAGCAGCCTGGTGCAACTGACAGTCCAGATGGGAAATTTCTCAATCAGTTGATCAAGGGTAATAAATACAGAACCATCCCACTCAACCTCTTCTTTAAGGTGCTTTTATAGTTTGAATCATAACTCTAAAGAAGTAGTGCATGTGTTTGAATGACTGGGACTGCTGTAAATTTCACTGTAATGTTTCACCCCTAAATAAAAAGCTTTTGGGGATTCTCTTTTAAAGACTTTTGTACTGTATTTGTTTTCCTTGCAGATAAACCTTTCTGGATTCCTCCCAAAAGCTGAGTCAGACAGCTCTTTGACATGTCTGTCAGGTTCAGAAAGGAGTTTCATTTTCATAAACAATCGTCCGGTTCTTCAGAAGGAAATACTGAAGGTAACATCCTCCAGCTTCTTATTCAAGGAATAAAAACATGATTTCTTTGAGGACAGAAGGGCTTATACTATCTGCAATATCTGCCCACATGAAATAAGTGGAGTAATACAAGCAAAGCATTTATAATAGAAACCTCATCCACAAGTCTGATACTCCTGGTATCTCAGCTCTGTTACGTTCTCTCCAGTGACTTGCAACCACAGAGCTCGGGCTATACTTACGGCTGTTTGAAAAAAGTAAGAGCACAGATTAGTTTACATTAATGTAGCAGAATTACACCTGCGTGGTTTTCCATGAGGGAGCTCTATGTGCTTTCCTGTAAGAGAATTTTCCTGAAAATAAAACTTTAATTTTATTCACTCTGTACTGAGGGCTTATCAAGCAATTATGCTTGCTTTCCCTTTAAATCTGTGTATGCATTGAATAAAAATGAAAGTGATAGTGCAGAGGCATTGGCTGCAGCTAGGCATTGTGTAGGCAGAATTTGATACTCTTGGGTTTCTCACACTACTGAACCTTGCAGCACCTCACTTGGAGCAGCAGTGCTGTTCTAATCCTTGCCCTCCACAGAAAATAAAATTCCATTCATGCTGAAGAGTACATGTAGGTTTCAAAGTGGAGGCAATCAAGTAGGTTTCAGCTGGCAGTTTTGTAGATGTAAACCCTGAACTTGTGTTCATATTTTAAGGCTAGTCCTGTGCTCCATGTCCACACAGTAATTGATCTACCTGGCTCTTGCTGGAGTTGAAAGCTCAGTTTGGATCCCATGTAAGAGGCGGCTTTTTAACCAGAGCAGAGGCTAGGTGGGGTTCAGGTTACTGTCATGCAAAGTAAAAATACAGGGCCCTTCATTTAGGGCTCTTCTCATAGTGGTGATGGCGATGCCTTTTATTGTTGTCCACCTTTTAGTTGTTTTTATGATAGGCGAGAATAACAATTCCTCTGTAACAACACCCTTGGATAGGTTTGAAAAAAACAGCTGTAGACCACTTTCTTCATGCTCTGTTAATGTATGAGGGAAGAAGTGCTGGTGGCCCCCTTATTACGGCAGTCCAGTGCCAGGTGAGGACAGACTGTGGGAATAGTAAGGTTAAAATATATTTTAAAATATTAAAATATTAATAAAATAATATTTTATAGTTAACATTTATTTACAATTCAAGTTTCAGAAGCTCTTTCTTTTTTATACAGTTAGTCTGTTAACTTATTTTCTCCAGTATATACTGGAAAGGATCCACAATACCAGAGGAAAATACAAAGACCTTGATTTGATCGTTCTAGTTTGCAAGACCTGCGTTATGAAACAACAAAGTAACTTTGTCGTTTTTTGACATGAGTTTTCAAGAAGATTATAGAGAAAACAGTAAGGGCAAGCAGAGTTGGAGAAAAGTAGTAAGTTTATAATTGGGTTAATAAAGGGAACAAATGAATCCTGGTCTGCAAAAAGAGCAGGCCTGTGATGCCAGTGCTACTCTCTCAAACAGGCTTTGGTTTGGCTGAAAGAGACAACAATGTAGTTGCATGCTACATAGGTAGATTTTCTTTAAAAAGCAAACATGGAAATAATAGCATTTGCGTTGATTGAGGAAGTAAGTACTGGAACTGCAGTCCAGTTTGAGTATTTTTAAGTACAAGCATATCATGTCTTCATTGTATTGATATTGATGTATTGTATTGATATGTCTATCAATGTATTCATTCAGAAGGTCAAAGTAGCTGCCATTAATTTCTTGGAATTTGTTCTTTTTTCCTTTTTTTTTTCTTACTTTTTTAATTGTGAAAACATGGAAACCACCAGTAACTTCCCTTTTGGTGATTATTCTGGCATATATGTATATCCACAAAGATCTTTTTCGTATTCCATTAATTTGGGGGAAAAATACAGTTATGATTTTGTAACATCTGTGCCTTTGTGTCTATTTTATTGCCTGTACTGACATCTCTCTACTAAATGAATCTGTAGTTAATTCGACAGTACTACAGTGCAGCGTCACACAAGGACAATACCCGCTTCTACCCTGTTTTCTTCTTGAATATTACTGTACCTGCATCTGCTGTGGATGTGAATTTAACGCCGGATAAAACTCAAGTTTTACTGCAATATAAGGTAATTGATGTCTAATTCTGGTTTTGAGTTGACAACTTTTTACTTACGTACGCATAATAAGGACTTCTGGGACTGCTGAAATGTTTGAAGGTAAACAGTGCCACTAAGGTTTTTAGGAGGATTATTTGAAACTAATTTCCCAGTTGATTTCAAAGATCATTTCTGTGCTGTCACATACCTGTGTGTATCACTTTGTTTCCAGATGGCTATGTAGTAGTGACTGAAGCTAAATGGAATTATGATGTGTGCTTGAATAAATCTCATGTTTAGTTTCATAATTACACTAAGTAATAAACTTTTCAAACGCTCCACACATTAGGGGAGGAGGAGATGATTTCTACCAAATGCAATATTTGCCATTACATGTGTAAATAATTGTCGACATCACTTAAGTTTCAGGACATCCAGTTCGTGCTGACAAGACTTGAAATTTAAACAGTATATGCCCATGTTTTAGATGTTATGTAGTGATAGATGTTCCATAAATTCAGTTTCACTTCTTGGCACTTCATATGTGAGTGCCACAAAAATTAAAGCTGCAGTGGTAAGGCTATTATTCAGAGTGAATGTAGGTAGTCACAGCGCGGAGATTATCCTTTTCTTCCGTGAAAGTTTTTGTGCTTGTCTGTGTTAATCTTGCAAAGGTATTGCCTGTTAAGTGCCACTTGTATGAAAGTTAACATTGCTTTCTCACATTTCTTCTACCTTAAAACTTTCTTTAGCATTACAAAGGGTTAGTTTGTTTTATTTCCATCATTTTGTTGCAGAACTGTCCTGGAAGCATCTTTGCAAACATGCTTACATAAACTGGGGTGGTGTTGGCACTTCTGTCCTTACTATAAGCTTCTAACACCATGTTAGGTGGAAATAGCTTCACTTGATACAGTTTTAAGAAATTGGTACACTGTGTTAAAAAGAAAGCAGTTAATTGCTTTTGTAATACCAGAGTACACGAGTGAAGCGAAGCCCCTATCAAGAAATACTTGAGGTGAAAGGTGTCTACTTCAGAGTCTTTGGAACGTTTCTGAAAAATTGAAATGCAATAATCCGCCCAGATTTATTTGAAAAGTATTATGAGTAGGATTACTTTGTTCTTTATTCTCAATATCGGTCAGTTATTATGTATTCATTTTTTTCATGCTTGTGTTTTTTTTCTTTTCCCCCTTCAGGAGTCTGTCTTATTTGCTGTTGAAAATGTGTTGAAATCACTCTATGGGCCACTACCTGCTACGGTCTCTGGTGAAGCTAATAAAACAGATGTTACCTCAGAAGACATGTTTGTTCATAAAACAGAACAAACAGATGTGGTTGTTAATGAAATGGAACCATCTGGAAACAATGATCTACATGCTCATACTTCATTCCTTTCATTCAGCAGTGATGTGCAAAATTGTCAAGCAGGAAAAAACACAGAGATCTGTTTAAATCATCAGGCATTTTGTGGTGATAATATATGTAGTCGCCTAGAGGAAAAAGAGGTTTCTAAGAGTGATGCCTTTCAAGACGGTTCCTTAAATTTATTGTGTGAGGAGGAGCAGAATGGGCAGAATACAACTGATATTCCAAGTCGCAGTGCTCCAATGGAACCTGAACATAAAAAAGCTGACAAGCATCTTTTGAGTTCTGATAATACTTGCGAGATAGAAAATAATGAGGAAGCCTCAGTACCTAAAGACTTACCTGAAATCTCTGCTGATAATTGGAGTATGGGGAATGGATTTAAAAACTCTTTAGGAGACAACCTGGAACCTGTTAAGATTTTAGTTCCTGAAGTTGGAGGAGCAACTAATAAGCAAAGCGAACATACTGGTGAACAAAGCTGTGATCCACAAATCCCAAATCAAAGTATAAGGAAAGCAAATGTAATAAACGATAAAGCAGGACAAGTAACTGCTTATGACTTAATTAGTAGTCGAATAATAAGGAAACCAAAGACCGCATTTGCCCTCTTCACCCAAGAATATCGTTCAAAATTGTTTTCTGAGCACCCAAAGACTAGCATGAAGGACATCCTGTTGAAAATTGAAGAGCAGTGGAAGAATTTGAATGAAGAGGAAAAGAAGAAGTAAGTTTCTAGGCTGTATCTTGCTTCTAAATCTCTGGTAATTACTAATGAGCAAATGAGTCATCTGTTGTGAATAAAATATATATACATATATGTATATAACTTCCCAGTTACTGATGAAAAACAGAACAGAAAATTATTTTTGGCTTTTCAAGAACAGCATTGATACAGTAAGTTATCATATTTTGCTGTGCGCAGATGTGAGCTGCTGATCTGAGTTACTCACTTTGCCACTGTACTTGCCATGCGGCAGTTAAATAGGGACAGTTTTGGTGAGTTATTATCTAGAACTAACAGACAAGAAATGTACTTTTTCAATTGTACAAACCTCAGTCTTTTAAGGGCTTGCTGTATATTGTCACTGCAGATGCAGTGTCAATGAAAACCAGCCCAGTGATGGATGAGGCACTGTATAGTTCCTCCAGAACTTTTTCCAACCAGCAGTTCTTTTTTATTGCTCTAAAGTGAGAATTCTTTTTCAGGATCTTTAGTACTTGAACATTTGGTAAACTCCTTTCCCTTAAACTTAGTAAGTATCCCAACCCAGGCTACCCCGTTATTGTATTTATAAAACCCAATGAAATGATACGAGGAATTTATTTTTTTACCCAAACATATATTGCAGTGCTGGTTCAGAGAATAGTACAGGTTGAATGCTTATCTATCCTCTGCTTCACCCTAAACCAAACCTCTTTTCAGATTACAATCTGAATAGCTAAATTTCATTTTCTACACTGAGTTCTATTACTGTAATTTTGAAATGAAATCTACAAGCAAGGGAAATATTTCACCCTTTTTATAAGGGAGAGGTGGTAGTGGAATAGTTAATACGTATATGTTGTCCTTTATGTGAAATTTAAATTATGGTAAAAGATTAATCAGAATAGCAGATTTTGAGGCATCCTAAGACAGTTCCAAACATGGAAGGTAGGTGTTTTCTTTCTTTTGTGTGTGTGTGTTTGGTTTTTCTTGGTAATTTTGTGAAATGTGAAACACTTCAGGGCAGGAAGGAGGAGAATAGTTCTTCAACAGTTTTACAAGCAGTGATGTGAGCACTCATTGTGATTGAGGCAGAAAGCTTGGGAAAGGGAATTTGTTTTTGAAGAACAAAGTCACTGGCAGTGTTCTGAAAATGTATTTTCTTAATGTTATGGAAGCAAAGAGAGGGAATTAAGACCACTGAAGAAGTTATGCTAGCCAAACAGTATAATTTCAAACACTAACGAGAGATTTGATGAGGAGAATGGTAAGAAAGAGGAGCTGTACCTACTGAATCACTATTAACCTATCTGTTTCCTGTACTACATGACTCTTCTATTTGAACACATCTGCATTGTTCTGAACACCAGCCATATCAGAGTGAAGCAAAACCGTAATATCTAGCTTCTGATTTACCTAATTTAAAGGTCACCAAACAAACAATGTGCTCTGATCACAAAGCCATGCCTGTGAGAAATAGCGTGTTGTCCCTCTCTGCTTCAGCAGAAAGCTTAATGCAATAGTAGAAATCTACTCCAATTATATTTGTGCTTTTAATGAAGTGAAACAAAAGGTTCTGCCAGCTGTTTCAGAAAATTTTAATTTGCTCTGCTTTAGCTTTTGAGATTTCACGGTTGCTTTCCTGGTACAACTGTTATGTTTAAGAGTGTGCCTACAGATTAACGTTGTGTTAGTTCAGGAAGGAGACCTCTGTGGTAATGAATTTTTATCTTACATACAGGACTGAACGCAGTATAGTCCAATGTATGTTAAAGTCAATGAAGAATTTCCCGCTAGTTGTATCAATACAGCTCAGCTTTGGTATAGCTCTCTTCCACTTTTAATATGGTAAGATTGCCTCTGAAAATAACAAATACGAAGAGATCTGCAGGTATCCTTTCCTTCAAGGTAACAATCCAGAAGAACTGCTGCATGTCTGGCAGAGAACTTAAGTCTTGCCTACCAGATACTCTGGATAAATTGGGCCACCTAGAGGTAACAACAAATGTATATGCGACAGGGCTTCCACTGAGCACACTGTACCTCCAACTCCCTGTGACCTTTTCTGGCAAGCCACCTCTTTTCCTAGGCTCCAGACCTCCATCCTTCTGCGATGAAGTCGCGTGTTTGGGTTACAATGGGTGTGCTTGGCTTCAGCGTCCCTGTTTATCTCTGTGGCTTCTCCAGCAGGTCTAAATGAATTTAAATGCCTTTTGGGAGCAGTGCAACTAACAGATGTCTCTTAATGACATAGGATAGCCTTTTCAAAACAAGCCAGCATTTATTACTCAACCGGAATGTAAAATGTTATGGTCTTTAGGTTATAATAGAAGAGGAAAGCTTCCATGCATGTCCATGTTGGCAGCATTGCATATCCCCCTGCTTTGCACAGCCAGGATTTAATTTCGTAGACTCACTCTGCTCTTACTTAATACAGCTTGTGTGTGTTTCTGGCCTTAATATTCCTTGCGTATCGGGCTCAGGTAACAGGGAGACAAGTCCATCCAACTGCCACAACAGGCAGCAGAAATCATCATGAAGGTGTAGGAAAGGTTCAGGGCTGCACATGTGTTATCACGGGGCTAACAAATTACCTTGTTGGTGCTGTACGGTAATTCTTTGTGAGTATATTTGTACCTTGGGAGAAATACCCCTTCAGGTAGCGTGGCCCTTTGCTATCTGTTGACAGGTTGGAGCGTGCCCATAGACTGTCATTGGTGACCAGTAACTAGCTCGTGGCTGCTAGCTTTTGCCTGCCTGATAGATTTTTATGCATTTCATGGCTTTTGTGTACGCCTTATTTGCAAATCTTTTGGTATAGATTCCTTTGGGGTAAATATACTTGCTTAGCAATTTCAGAAAAAAGATTTTTTTAATCCTTTAACGTTTTAGTCGGTATGTTGTTTCCTTTGCATAGCGGTCACCAGGTGGTCATTGGCCATGCATTGTGTTCCTAGCCAGCTCCATTCAGATGCTGCCAGATATTAATAATAAATAATGGTATCAATAATTGGTATCAGTCCTTACGTCCTGTTGTTTGTCCCCAGCATTTGTTTAGTAGTAGCTGCAGGTTCATATTCTCCACTCGGAGGAAGCTGTGCTGGTCACCTGAAACCTGCGCATTTCAGAAGCACGCTGTGACAGGCTGATAGGAGCAATTAAAAGCTTTATTTGTCTTTTCCCTTCACAAAGGCTGGAGACACAGAAATAGAATGTGACATTTACTTACGATGAGAGTTTATCTGGGTTTTGTTATGTGAAAAGGCTGATGGTGAGAGGTATTGCATTCAGAATGGGATACCTCTTCTCTGGACTTACACAAGTCGGTGCAAGTGGCCAGTTCTGGTCAGTTTAGTCCAAATAGCTCACCTGAGGTGGGTAGTTTTATTTGTCTACTCAGTGTAACTGAGAGACATTATGTTAATTTTTTTTTTGTTAGATGCTGAATATTTCATTTAGGTTTAAGCTGCAAGGAGAAAGTAATAAATCGTGGGATGCATTTTTCTAAGTTGCGCCAAAGTTTCCTTTGAAACGAGGCTTTATTCTAGTCTTCCACTTCCCTCCTTACGCCCAGGTTTTTGCAGATTTCCTTGCCTTTAGGCTTTGTAAATGGAGGAAAGGATCCTGATTTTGCAGTCTTAATTCACAAAGCAGGGAAGAAACTGTTCTTGTTGATTATACTCACTTCTCTGGAAGGCCCTTTGAAAAAGCAAAGGTGTTCCCTTCTAGTTTGTAAACTGGCTGTTTTCTTTGATCCTGAACAAATCACTGATAACCATTTGCAAAACCCTCACAGTCAGAGCTTGCAAGGCTAGAATTTTTCTGATGGTGGCCTAAAATGACAAATAAGGAGGACTTTCTTAGAAAGTGTTTTTGTTTTGGGTTATCTGTATCATTGAAAGCTCAGTACTCTTGTAGTTAAATATTCTCCTGCAATATGACTGTGTCTATTCAAAACAAAGTATTTATTGATCTGGTCAAAGCTATAGCTATAAATGTATTCTGGATGAAAAATTTCTGTTCAAGTGATTTCATCCATTCATTTTAAGAGGAGCAGATGTTTTTTATCTTAACATTTACTCCATATTTTCTAGGACATGATTTATTGCAAGAAACTATTTAAGCTGACTTTTTTAGTTAACTAAATATTGGTACCATATGTGAGTGCTAGCACATCATAATTAATTGCAAATGGTGACCCTTTTGTTGACCTTAATTTTCCAGTGTGCATACACATAATTGAATTAAACTGTTCCAGCAAGTAGCAATAAATAAATATGACCAGCTAAAATACTTATTTCCAATACTTACACGTGATAGTACTACCTTTTATTGAAGATCAGGTTGGTATGAATAACCTGCCAGAATTCAGAATATCAAGTCAGGGCAAAAGAGGGAGTTAGCACATTGCTCCTTTGGCCTTCAAAAAATCAGGTCCTTATGTAGGAGGTAAGCATAAACCTGGCACCTATAAAACCTGAGCTATCTTCCTGACATTTGCAAACTCATTAAGAATCCATTCAGGTTGTAGAGATTTAGTATGTAGCAATGGTTTCACTGTTTAGACAGCATTTATAATAGTTCATTATTGAGTACTTTTTAAAAAATCTGTAAATTTATTAGAGTTTTGTGATAATCTTGTTTATTTTGGATTCTCGTGTTTTTATTTCTGTGGCTAATTGCAGGCCGTTTGAAGTCAGTGTAATTCTTTACCTTAAAGAAAGCTGGAGGCTTATGAAATTATTTAACCTCCATACTCCTAGGTAGGCGCTTGGACTCCCCTTGAACTTTGCATAGCTCTAGAAGCTGAAATGACCTTGTGAGCAGGGCTGGATGCGCCTGTGACAAAACTCCTTCAAAAGCTGAGCATCTGATTGCAAATTAGAGTCAAACACAGTCTTTGGGACTGAGGTCTACAGCAGTCCGCAGTGGCTCTTGGTATGATGCTGTAAGATGCAGCTTACTCCTCCCTGCTCAGTAACTGAGGTTTTTCCTGGCTGTCATGATGAGGGAAATTTCCCAACTCCTCATGTTCACTGGGTAGGGTCACCTACCAATCCCAGTCTCCCTCCCACCCCATTTGTAGTGGAAGCATATTGATGCGGCTGCTTAAAGGAACCATGGGCATTCTTGCCTATATAGGAATGGTTTCCTTGCCTTTTGCTAGTGTGTTCGGAGTTGGAGTCTGGGGTTTCTTGTTTGGTTCAACTGGTTCATTTTCTCTTTTAAGTTATGAAATGAAAGCTGCTAAAGACCTGGAACGATACAACAGAGAGGCCAGTAAAGCTATGCAGCAAGCAGTGCACAGACCTACAAAGGAAACAGAGAAACAGAAACCCAGGCTGAAGACTTCCCTGTCCAACCAGCGAAAGCTTGACAAAATGTTCCATGCTCAAACTGAAAAGAAGCAGAAATTTGACCAGCCTTTGAAAACTGTGACAGTACCTTTTTCCCTGAGTTCCTGTAGACATCAGAGACACGAGAAAAGTAATTCAGATGAACACGAGCTTTACCTGATCCGTCGTCAGAGTTTTCCTGATATCTGGATATTTGCTACTGAAAAAAAGCTAATGTTGCTGAATCCATATAGATTGGAAGAAGCCCTGCTGCACAAAAGATTGCTGAAGAATCATCAGCTTCCAGTAGAGAAACTGGACAAGCCAATCGTGTTAACAGACAGGTATAGTACAAACGAGCAAAAATTTGTATATTATTTAAATAACTTATGGTTAGTTAGAGTAGGTTTGTATGGCCCTGTTTGCTAATTGTGTGACTATTTTAATCTGGAAGCATACAAAGCATAAAAATACGCTCTTAGAGATAAACAAATGAACAAATAATGAGCAGGCCTGGTCATACTCCAGTTGAAATAAGTATGAATTTTGACCTGTTTGGCTGGTAGTACAGTGAAGACAAGTTTCTTCCCCCAGAGGGAAACTAAATGCTGCACATTTTCACAACTTCACTCTAGCTAACTTTCCCCACGGATTAGGGAATGGCTGATGTAATTATTATTATTATATGTCTAAACTTGGTCATTCTTTAAGATACATGAATAGTTGATGCCTTATATTTCTTCTTTAAGCAAACTGCTTTTTTCCAAATACTTAAAAAAAAATTTTGATCACTCTTGATACCTTAATATTTTTAATGTATTTTTTTTTCCTCACAGTTTTAATTTTCAAATTAATTATTTTTTTAACCTTTTGGCTGTTCTTTCTTTCCAGTATTCTTGGTGGATCTCACTATATGTCTGCTCTTTACAAAATGCAGAAGGATTGCCAGAGACCAAATGGATCGGGTTATTTGACAGATCCAAGGCTTGTAGCAAATGGATTCCAGATAAAAGTGATTGAAGGTATGATGGTTTTGAAATCTTTTAGTCTAACTAGGGCTTGCTTCTTCTGAGTTACTGAATTAAATGATGTAGATCTTGTTATTCAACATCACCTTATCATTTAAAGCACTGAAGTCCTGCCTTCCTCAAGACAGGGAATGTATTGCCTTGTTAGGACTGGAATCGTCTACACGGAATATTGAGTAATAAAAACTAGTAACTGAACAGAAAACATGAATAAAAAAGGAAAGGTCTGTAGATAACAATGTAATGAGCACTTCCTATTTACACATCTCAGCATTTCAAAGAGTGCTTGAAATCCACATTCTCCTGACATTTTTATTAAAGAAAAAAAAAGAACGTACTTTCCAAATGCTGGATTGCCATTCTGACAGAATGATTAAAGTGATGAGAATTCCATAGTCCAGCAGCTTCTTCCAAGAGGGTAGTTATTTGCAGAATCCCCTGTGAGTACATGCTTTAGCTGACTATCCCTCTGCCCTTCGGAAGTTGAGGAGGTCCAGTAAGGAGGCGGAGCAGGTTATTGTTCTTCTCTCATATCAGGAGTTAATACAGAGCATAAAGGGGCCAGGGAAGAGAGGGTTAGAGGATCACTGTCAGCCCTTTCAGTAGAGTTTGTTCTCAACTCTCAGACAGTCTACTTTCCAATGCCTCTTCTTTGATCACAGACTAGATCTGTTTAATATAACATCCTTTCACCTTAGCAAGAGAGATTTAATGTTTAAACATTTTTCTGAAGAGTGATTTACAGGGATGCTGTTGGAAGTCCAGAGGCAACCCATCCAGGGTCAGTTCTGTGCAACAGGATTTCTCCAGCAGAATTCCAAGAAAAGCAGACTTCCTTGGGGGTGGTACCTAGCTGTGACAGCTCAGAGAAAAGGTTCACTATAAGAGCTGTTAGAAATGCTATAGCTTCATGTGTTACAGAACCCCGCATATGTATAGTGATGACAGATCTTCTCTAACATATGGGATCTTTTAAGAGTAGGGACAAAAAAGGGATGTAGAGTAATTCCCTCAGTCAGAGGCTGGTTCCTGGGAAGAACAGAGCCTAAGCTGTTTTTTCTTAACCATGCACAACAAAAACAAGGACGCTTCTTTCTGACTGGCTAAATCCTGTGATATATAACAAGAACTTCGTAAAAGAAGTGCTCATGGAAATAATCTTAGATTGAATGATTAGGGGAATAGAGTGCCTGTGGTCAGAGACAGCTCTTAAAAAGCTCAGTCAAGTAAATCAGAAGCTGGTCTACGATTTGTCTCTAGACAAATAAGGACGAAAGGGACCTGAACTCAGCCTTTTTTCTCACATACCTTCTTTGAGGGGTGTAGGGGGCTTCTCCCAGTATTCAAGTTTGTACAGAATCTGATTAATGTAAACTGTTTGTGAATGAATTCACCGTGGAAAATTTTTAAGCTAGTTTTTAGGTAACAACAGATTAGAATTGTTGTTAAGCAGTCTCATGATACTGGAGAAGGGAAAGTACTTTTAAGATGCTTTGCTTAGTTTAAGAGCAGTATTTAATATAACAATATTGTTATTATAATTAACAATATAACACCAAAGGACTTGACCTAGTAACCAGGAAATAGTAAGTAACGGTCTTCAATACGATGTCCCTAACTGTATAAAATCAAGAAAGTTAAGTCTTGTGAGGAAACTTTTGCATTTGGATCACTGTTAGTAGAAGTATGAACGCTGCTCCGTTGGCTTTGTGTGTGCTGTACAGGTTGAGGAACCATGGTAGATAAGCCATGGACTTGATCAGTACTATATGGCCAGCCCATGTGAAGAATGGGAATCTAATTCTGTTCTTTGTCCCAGTCTTATATTTTAACTACTTGAATGAAACGTTAATAACATCTGAGGCTTGTCAGTCATGTTTATAAGCTTCTGCTGATGACATTATGGCAGTTACAGCCTCTGGTTTTAAAAGAGCGTATCATTGCAGAGGAAGGTAGAAATACCAGGGAAAAAATGGAATTTCACCCAGCCTTTTTCCAAACGACCCAAGGATTTTTCCTTAATACTTCATCAGGTCCTCTTTTTTCTTTCTTTTATTAAACTCCCCCCTGAAATACGCTGCAAACTCTTGCTGTTACAAATGCTTACTAAATCTATTTTTCAGGAACACAGATATTAATTATTAACACTCCTTACCTGCCTTTTTTTTTTGGAAATTTCATTATGTAGTTTGGGGTTCTTTAATTTCTAGATCCTTCTTGTACTTTACGTAAAGTGACCTGCAGACCAGGCATGTTTTGTCCAACTTACACCTGAATATTCTCTAGCATTTCTCAACTCTGAGTACAAGTTCATCTCATAAAACATTTTACAGGGTCTTTGATTGATTTGTTTTTTTTAAACTCAGACATATCACGTTTAAAGGATGATGCGGGACCTGTCTGGCCAGGCAGAAAGGCGGTCAGTCTCTAGAGTTGGTACACAGACCATTCATCTCAAAGCTCTTCACCAGCTCTTCAGAGTGATCGGACACGATTGTAATGTACAGCATTTTAATGACTATTTTGGGGACATCCCCATCTTAGAGGCTTGTAGAGACCTGTAGTCTTTTTGTGTTCTGTAAGCAAGATGATTTCATGTAGGCCCTCCCCAAAGCTTTCTTTTCCAAAGTATCCATCTGATTTACTTCTGATCCCATGGACAGGAAGAATGAAATGCTTGACTTCAGGTGGAGTATTGCCAATATTGCTAGCTAACCAGTGGAAGTTTTCATTTTGGAATTTTGTGTCTTCTGTTCGGAAAATTAGAACCCTGCCATCATTAATAGTGGCGGATCTGCCACTGTACTTGGGCAGTCCCTGCCACTTTAAAGTTGGGATGTTGAAGTGCTTTTTGGAGTTAGAATTGGACTGTTTGTTTGTTTGTTTGTTTTGTTTTGTTTTTCCATCAGAGATACTTTATTATTTTTTAGTAACAGAAAGCTATTAACTTTTTATGTGATTTATTTGCCTAAATGCTTAGTTTTCAATTTTGTCAGCCTTATATTTCCAAGCTGTTTTTCTCTGACTTCTCCTTTTGAATGGTCTAATTAGGACCTTTCTTCCTACAAAGGACTCATTTTCTCATGGAGTTCTAATCTTGTTCTGTCATTTCAGCAGGTAAATTCTTTCAGCTTCTGGCGATGTTACCCTTTTTCACCAGTGCAGCCTTTGGATGGCAACTTTTACAGAAGTGCAAGGGTTTCAGGCCCTACTTGTGTATTGCCTTCATTTAAGGCTAAGTCTGTCCTTTGAGTACTCCTTTGCTGTGAGACAAGAATGTCATTTAGCTTTGTTTTTATTGGTTTTAGACTCTGACTGCAACCAAAGCTGTTTTAAGTATCTTAGACATTGGACGTGTCACATCTTCTTGTTTTGGTAGACCAATATTTTCCATAAAGTCTCTTTGTCTCTCCGTATATTGATTGCTCAGCAGTCTAAGGAGTTCTTAACTAGATTTTTCTCTGGATAGCTGACAGTGAAAAACATGTTGTGAAATAGCTCAGAAAAAGTTTCTTGCTGTAAATATGTCACTTAGGCAAAATCAATGGTTTCTTTGTGGAACGTGCCAGTTGTTGTGATCTGCAGAGCTGTGACGCTGAGCTCCAGTCCTCCTTCCACTGCCCTCCCGCCCCCTCATGTTTTGGCCTTACTGAGCCTTCAAGTGATGCTACCTTTGGGAGAGCAGTCTGTTTGCTTTTACTTAACTCGGTACTCCAGGATCCTCCAGGCATTTGTTTGCTGGGTGTAGCTTGCAGTGATCCCTATATAGAGAGGAGCATTTCAAGAAGTAAGATGAATTACTTTGCATCCAGTTCTTCTTAACGTGTTGTTGGAATATGGACCTTTATAACACGTCTGTCTCTTTCCTCCATGATAGGATGAATTTTGGGGTGGAATGGAACTGGGAGCAGGGACCATGTCTTACCCTTTTTATTTATTTATTTATTTATTTATTTTTAATAAAGCTGGGCCTAGTGTCATGCCCTAAGGCATGCTGCTAGGGTAGAATTGTATGCTTAGTAGAAGACGTGTATCTAACCCCTGTATATGCAAAGAATGTGCTTACAAGGCTTCAAAGAGCAGTAACAGGCAAATAACCCATCTTCCTTGGTAACATGAGCTGCCTCAGCTCTTGTAACCGACCAGTGGAAAATCATGCTGCTACTTCATTTCAGCTTGATTTTGATCATAGACTGTCAGCTAGGTAGTCTTAGAGTGTCACCTAATCTAGGTGGCAGCTGGAAGAGAACAATTTTTCCTGGCCATCAAAAAGGAATTACCCAAAGATGATTGTAAATGTTTTGTTTGGACAGAAAAAGGGGAAATTTGTAGCAATGAGAAATCCACATTTTTAGTCAGTTGAAAACTAGTTTATTTGTTCACTGACATATTTTCCTTGGAAGTTGCAGAGCATTTCACAGAAATTACCATGGAAACTGCTTGAAGACTGCTGTTTGAGTACTCGAAAATCTTAATGTATATTTTGTTAAAAATTTACAAGTACACTGAGGTTTGGACATCTGCTTATATCATCAGATGTTGCCAATATCTGAATTCCTGCAAAGACTTGCAGATAAATATGTTAATCAGCATGCAATGGACTACTTTTCAGTTTCAAGAAAGTAAGCAGAAAAGGAGAATGATACACAAACAGAAGTACTAAAGAAGGAAATTTTAGGATTTGTATTGTTTTTTCTTATGTTACACTTGCTTTAAAGTCTCATGTGACTTTCAAGTAAGTGAAAAGTATTGTGAAATCAAATCTGACTGTCAAAATTGGCATACAGAGAAATTGCTATTGGTAAAACTGAAGTTCTGAGCATCAGCAGTCTTACAAGCAAGCATGTCTGACTGGTTTATTGGATTTGCTTAAAAAAAAAAAAGCTTAGCAAATCCTGGAACTCACTGTCATGAGACTTTAAGAGGGAATACAAACTTTTAAACTGAAAATCTGAACATTTGAAACTTAATGAAGTTCTTTGTCCTGTCTTTGTTAGCATATAGAGCTTTGGTGGCATATAGAGCATATAAAATCCTGTTGTTGGTAGCATGTAGAGCATATAGAAGTATTGAAAGTTCATCAGATAGGATATGCTCTTATTGTAGAGAGAAAGCAGTAAGTGGTCTGGAACAGTGACACAAATCTAGTCTTGCTTTCATTCAGACAAAATTTGCATAAAAATGAAAAGAGCTGGGGGAGATTAAGAACAGACTTCATCTTTGACTCTCTCTTGCAGCCTTTCTTATGGGGAAATATTGGCCTAGTACATGGTCTTATCTCACTTTTAGTAACTGGCAACCTTTCAGATGAAGTTTTTCTTTCAGCTGATTCTGATCACAGGCTTACCACCGTACATAAAAAATGTCTGGTTTTACTGGCCAAGGTTTGGGAAAAACAGCCTGAAAAAGAGGAGGACAACAATGCTGGGTGAAAAAGGAAATAAAGCTTCAAATTTGAAGTGGTGCTAAATATGTAGCTGGAAGTAGGCTACGTGATTTTTAGTTCCTTGTATCAAATTCCCACTCTGGCCATGAAGCATTAAACAAATCCCACATTATTTACCTGGTGACACACTCATATTTAGAGAACTGTTTTCAATCTGTGTAGTCCTCCTGTTGACCTACAGACTCATTTAACGACTGTGAAATAAACAGTGCCCAGTCATGGTTAACAATCTCATTCCAATACCTAATAAAAGAATGATCTCTCAGATCATTCATAGTATTAGCCTGTGCCTTTATTAGGAATGTGAGTTGTCCCTTACCACAGTTTTTTTAGTGTAATCCTGTTTATACTAATCTGTTCGTCTCCTGCTTTTTTTGACTTTGCAAAAACCATTCGTGCCCCAGGCTGAATGTAATTCAGCCCACCTTGGGCCATTACAGAAGAGTGGATTTATTTTCATTAGGAATTGTACTTTGCCATGCTTTTCCTGTGAAGTTCTTTTTCCTTAAGTTTGTGGCGGAGGAAAAGGGTGAATATCCATGCCACTTGGGTTGAGATTTCTGTGCACTCTATGAATGAGCTCTGAAGGTCTCACACGTGAGCTGGGTGCCTAAGAACTTCCTTCTGATAGCATTTAACTGTACAGATGTTTAAGCCAATTCCATAGGAAGTAGTGCCAACGCTGTTTTATTTTTTGTTCAAACTAAATTGAATTTTGTTACAAGCTTCTTATTCAATGTTATGTATGTTTAATAAAAGCTGTAGAAGTTTTAGTTATAAATAAATTTTAATTAAAGCTATGCTCAAGATTGGGAATGTTGCAAAATGATTTAAGCATTTAAACAGTGCCAGCTAGGATTTGAATTAAAATAAACAGAAGCATTTGTGATGTCAGTATGCACACGTCATGACTGTGAAACCTTGGACAAAAAAATGCTTTTCACTCCAGAGAAGGATGACAAAAAGGTTTCCCAGTTGTACATGAGTTTTCTCTGAATTGCTCCAGAATAGATATCAAAGCAGTGTATAAATTACTGTTTTGTTTTCATATTTTCAGGTCCTTCACCTACAGAAAGTCATATGGAAATAGAAGGAATGGCTAATTGCCTGTCATACTACGGTCTTTCTGATCTGAAAGAAATTCTGAATGCAGTAGTTAATAGGAATGCAAAGGAAGTATATGAATGTAGGCCTCTCAAAGTGGTACATTACTTGGAGGTAAGATGTAACAATTTGCTAGGAAGTCCTTACACAGCTTGACAAATCTTTCTTCAGTTTTTAAGTAATGTAGTTCTGTTCTACACAGAAGTTACTTCTGAAAAGGAGAATGCCAGATCTTCTTTGAGGTGTATGAGTTCTGCATTGCTTACCCAAATACTTCCATCAGACATACTGCAAAATAGTCCAATGTGATCCAGTACGTTGTTAGGTTCACAAGATTATTCTACTTAAGCAATTTTCAGACTAGAAAGGCTCCATGTTAGAATACAGAAGTGTCATAAAATTGCTTACAAACTCTACAAGCATTTGAATCCAGAAATCTTCAAGCTTTTACTCATTTTTAAATAAATCTGTGAAGAAATGATAAAATGATTTAAGATAGTAGTTCATGAAAAGCATTATCTGAAGCTTAATTCCTACGTAAAACTCAATGAGATACACATCCTGAAAAGCAGAAAGTACACCATTTCCACTCAAAGAAAAATTTCTATGATTCATTCAAAGAGAGGATAGAGACAAAGGGAGACTTCCTTGCCAGAAAGCAAGCTGTCACTTGAATTAAGACATGGAAGTAAAAAAATGAAGTCTCGTGTGCAGTGAAACCCACATGCTTCTGCAAATGCTTGTATTTAGTTAACATCAATAACTTCCACAGCTGAAGGAAGCATGTGCTGATGACAGTCCTATAAGACCACTGTGTTCAGTGCACTAGTAAGCTCTGCTGTGTGCTGGCAGAGGAACCCACGTGTTCTTCACCAGCAGCCAGCATTTTTCATAAGCAGCTAGAGGTATGGTACTTGAGTAAAAGAATCTTTAACTGTTTTCAGGAGTTGGAACTTGAATGTCTTCTGTCAGTATTTGATATGCAAATAGATAACCTTGTCTGTCCAGAGACAATAATAGGCATGAAGTTTCAGATACAATTAATTCATACAGTACTAGTTAAAGCTGGAATAACTAAGAAGAGTAGTTTTTGATCATTTTTTATTTTATTTCTAGATGTTTCACTAATGCTATCCTTAATCCCAATTCCTAGCAATCTGTGAAGAAAGAATACCAAAGTACATGCTCAATTTTTTCTTGGTTTAAGCAATTGCCAACATGCTTTCCTGAATCAGGCTACTGAGTGGGACTTGGGCATTTACATAGAATATATACTTTACTTTTTAAATATTACTTACACAAATCTTTTCCTGTCTTTTGGAGGCAGTTAATTTACAGCTGCCTTTGGAGCAAGTGTGATCCTGTTTGTGTGATGTGTACTACTGAACCATTCTCATTCATGTACCCTTGAAGAAGGGGTGAGTTAAGCGCTGAGACAGGAATGTAACTTGGTTTGGAGGTAGAAGCTTTATTTCTTCTACTTACAAATACTCATTAGTCAGATGGACTGGGACAGAGTTGGTTTGTATGAAGGCTGGTGTTTAGAAGAGAGGTGTGTGTGCATAAAGGTGTGTGTATATATACAAATAATAAAGGTAGATATTAAGAGGTATCAAAGGAAGCTTTATTAAAAAAAAAAAAGATCCTGTGAGGAGCATTTAGAAAGAGGAAGCACATACAGTAATAATAGTAGCTGGAAAATGCATGTTTACTAGGAAGTATATGGCTTGCAATCATGAACAAAATGATTATAAAATAAGCACTGGATGTTTTTTGCCATTCAGGTGGGCTAAATACTAGAAGTGCAGATTGCTGTCATGTTCAGAATTGCAACTTCTATCACCAGTTTCATGTTTGAGCCGTCAGCATGTCCTCATCTTTTACCATCTTCTGGCAGACCCAGAAGCAAAAATTGTCTGACAAATTCATTTGGAAGTTGTCTGATTATTTGCGGATGGGTGCTTCAGTAGTTGTGTTTAGTAACTAGTCACTTCTGCTTTCTACTACTGTGAGATAATTGCATGCAGTATATTATAGCTAATACAGCATGCAGTATATTATAGCTAATACAGCATTGATTTAAAATTTCACTGTATTATTTTTAAAACTGTATAGCTGTTTAATTTATGCTAGTTCTTTATCTTGTGGTGTACAGTGTGTCTTGTTAACTGATGTCTTCAGCTGATACTGTTGCCAACAGAAAATCATAAGATTCATTCAGAAACACTGAGCATCTTGCAAAAGTGGACCCTAAAAGAAAGGAAAGAGTACAGACATGACCAGGAGACTGACTATGTGTGACACTGTTGTAGAAGTGCATGAAATGACCAGTAAGATATGTTTAGAGTTCCATTTGAGTTTCTGGGATTCAGAATGTTCAGAATATATCAGCAGAAAAGAGAAAAGTGACCTTTCAACAGTGAGTGCTTAATTCCTGCTTTCTGGTAGCCTCAGGTTAATATATTACAAAGCAGTACTTTAAAACTATTGGGTTTTTGGTTTTGTTTTCCTTTCCACAGGGAGAAGCAGTGCGTTTAGCTCGGCAGCTGCCCTTACATTTGTCAAAAGAAGATGTACAAAACACAATTTACAGGATGAAGCAACAGCTTGGAAGGGAAAATAAAGGCTGTGTTCATGGTCGTCCTTTTTTTCATCACTTAACAGATATTCCAGAAGTTAACAAGCACAACTCCAAGGAATTTATTCAGTAAATGGAACATTTTGTGTGGGATCATTTCTCTCTTACTTAATTTTGATCGTTACTCTGTAACTTCAGAATGTTTTGTGTAAAGCTTTTGTATAATGATTTTTTATTATTGTAAGCTCACTTTCTGGAGTTTTTTTGATTTAGATTCCAATGCTACTTCACAAATTAATACTGTAGAGAAACAACTCCACTTTTTTTTTTTTTTTTTTTTTTAAAGAATCTAATAAAGAAATATTCTCAACCGGCTTGATTCTGTCCTTATTGCTGCATGTTTAGAAAATAACAGTAACCACTTCATATCTAAAACATTTTGATATAGAAACTGCTTTCATCGTAGCCTGGCAAAACTTACTGCACTATGACAGGAGATGATAATTTTTAAAGGTCATCAAAAACTGGCAAATGATTTAAAAGATGAAAGGATCAGAGTAACAACTACAGGTTGGAAAGGTTGGCACTGGAAGCAAGTGTCAGTATGTGTTGGTAAAGTGCTGTACATAAACTGGGAGCAAGAAGCACAAACAGTCCCCACTTAAGGAGAATGTGGCATAACTAGAGAGAAGTCTGCTATATAAAGAGCTGCTGATTCTGGTAAACTTGTTCATCCTCTTCCTTCCATAATGTAGTGTTTTCTCCTGTATTTGGAGTAGTCAGCTACTTCCACAAAGTTATTAGATTATGTCTTCTGTGCATAGCAGCTGCACTGTCTCTGAATTAGTATGTTTTAAAAGTTTCAAGAAAGGTCACCTGAAAATTTGTCTATCCCCAGTTGTTCTGTCATAGCAAATCTTGGCATTAGGAAACTGAGAGTTAGACCTACTTTTTCAGTATTTCTGTAGCTGCTAGACAAGTGGTTAGAAGGTTGCTAAAAGGCCTAAGTGTAAGCTAGTTTGTGGATGAGAATATCAGACCAGATAAGCAAATGCACACAATGAAAATGCAAGTTACTGGTTTACTGCTGTGTTTCAACCAATGTTGAACTAGTGAATGAAGTTAAGAAATTGCCTAACAGCAATACATGACAGCATACACCTTGTGCCTCCATGCAGGCAAAAGGCAGGCTGAATCCAGCATTTGCTCTATTATGCATGCAGATGACCCAGCCACCTGCTGCTGAGACTTCTGCTCCATTCAAAACACATGCTGACTTCTGCTTGTGAGGCGCATAGAAGAAAATATAGGACACTAAATGCAAAAGGAAATAGCATTTATTACCTGGAAGAATGGAGCAAAGGCATGATCTAAGAGAAGATGTTGTAGTAAACAAGCTACTCCGTTACTGTTGCTGTCTTGGTAGGAGCAGGAGCACAAGAAAATGCAACTTTCTCTGTTGCTGTTTCCTACCTCTCATGTATGTGCGAGGTCAGACTGAGAACAGGTGAAACATTAGGCTCTGAGAGCCTTCAAGTGAATGCTGCGTGACAGTAGTTAAGTGGGAAGGAGTGGTCTTTCTGTAAGAAGAGAAATTTTAATATCTACTGTAATACTTGATGCAGCCTTAGAACATAGCAGAGGAGTACCTCTGAAGGCCTGCAGATATTTTGCGGGTTGATGTGCTGCCTGACTGAAAGGCCATCTGATGCCTGGTGCCACCACGTGGTTGACCAAGCGGTTAGCCACCTTTCTTTTGGGTCCAGGCATTATGCTTCCCACCTGCTAAAGGTTTCAACAGATTTTGGTGTGTTGGGATGAGTTTACGGAGGGATTTTGTGCCGGTGAGAGAGGCACAGGATGAGATCGTGACTGGAAAATTGGGCGCATGTTGGCTGTAAACATCAGTCAGTGCAGTTTTTTAGAGACTAGGTGCAGGGAGGCACAGGAAGGAGATGTGATACTTGGCTCCAGGGGGGAAACAGGATCCCAGGTTGTCAGTGGATACAGAAGGTTATAGTTTATTTAAATTTCTGTTTGGATATAAACTGTTAAGAGTTCAAAGAGTAGCCCTAACATAAATGCCAAAGATAATTGGGAGAATGGATCACCAAATGAAGTCTGGTAAACTTTAAAAGAATATGTACACCTTGTATAGTCAGTTGGGAAGAGTAATTGATGTAATATATAGCATTTAATGAAATTAATATTTATTTACCGAAAAGTAAACTGTTTACTTTGGACCAAGTACTAGTATCTTTGATGAGACTAGTGGCAGCATCAAATGCTTTCATACAGTAGAACTGTTTCAGAGGAAAAAGTGTTCAATAGCTATCCATCCCCTAGGCTGAGTTAAAAAAGGGAGGGTAAATTGGGATTTACAATATTTTACACAGGTGCCAAGCTGGTCTCATTTGCCATGGCAGCAAATTAGCACCAGGCATTTCTCTCAGGGCAGGTGCACTAGGCCAAGCCCTTAGGCCCTGGGGCTTCCCTCTTGCCTTTCAGGTCAGGCTGGCTGGCTGCTGCCACAGAGACTGCCCTTTTTCATTTCCCTTAGGTAGGCGAGCATACAGTTTGTTTTCTGTCTTTGTGGGGTGCTGAGGGCTGTGCTGAGGCTGGGTGCTGGCAGGATGGCTTTGGGGAGCAAGCCTGGGCACGTGAGTTACAAACGGTGAGTTGCTCTGGTACTGAGCTCGCTGATGGGAGCGGGGGATGGCTTTAGATTGGGTGGTTTAAAGGAAGCCGAAATGGTGGGCTTGGTGTAATGACTCTCACAAAGGAAGGCCCAGCAACGTGTTGTCATATCCATGCCTGGTGTCACTCAGACCTTTCATGAAGTGACAAATCCCACCAGGCTCTCCTCAGAGTGTGCGTGGGCTACATGTCTTCCACCTGCCTGTATATGGCATTTGCTCTTTGAAATAAAGAAAAACTCTTTAACTTCTGATGTGAAACAACGAATAGACATAGTTATTGTTGTACTTGGCCTCTTCCTTTAGAGGAAAGGCCAGAGGCAGGCCTGTGAGGTGATGGCGTCGAGCAGGCAGGGCAGGCCGCCTCAGCATGGTGACCAGGTCTGGGTGTCTTGCCTGACTTGAAGTATTTGCGCTGCCCTCTGCTGGTACTTTTTTATTTTTTTTTTTTGTGTGTGTGTGTGTGTGTGTGTGTGTGCAAATTTGGTGATTAAAATCAGCAGCTGAGCGTGACCATTGTGCCTTCCTTCCAGCCACAAGCATGTCAAAGTGTTACTGCTTGTGAAACTTCTCATGGTGCGTTGTTTCTCCCCTTCCCAAAATAAGCTTAGTGCAGGTAGCAGTGGTCCTTGTGTAATAATTTAGGGCTTTTCAGGCTAAAATAGGCTCTAGTGATAGTAGTTAAAAAAAAAAAAAAAAAATCTGTGTGTAGACTTGCCATTTTTTTCACATGCATGATTTTCACACGATTGTGCGCTTTGATCAGCAGTGCTGGTGCATTTACAGCTTGAGCATCCACCTTCCCCAAATTCTGAAAAGTTACATATTCTTTAAATGTGAAACCATTGAATGTCAATTTTCTTTTTTAAAACAGGAAAATCTCATTGAAGAAAGAATGATTTTCCCTGCATATATATATATATATATATAAGCATGCAATGAAGGTAACGTCTTTTACATATTTCTTTTCTAAACGTATTAAGAATCCTAATAGTGAAGTTTCCATTTCCCCTTGGTTAAGAAGCGTGTGTGAAGGGATTTGGAGTATTTCCATGGATTTCTTTCTTCCTTCAGTATGAATAGTAGCAGTTCAGAGAATAATAGTAAAAACAGAGGAATGTTTAACTTATTTCAGGAACGCTTAGCAAGTCATTGGCAGCAGTCATATCTATGATGTATGTTGTTAAATTGGGTTCCTCATCTATATTTCTGTATTTTAATATAGAATATTTAAAATATTTAGCAATAGAATCAACACCTTCAAGCAACATCTTAGTTACAAAGCTGGTAATTCCCCAGTCAAAATCTATGCAAGTGGTTTCATTCTATTTCTTTTTTACTTGCATAGTGGTATTACTTCAATGAAAGTAAACATCAAAGAGCAGATTTTTTTTTCATTTATTTACTTATTTGGGAAAGTGTTGTAATATTTGGTCTTCAGAGTTTGTTTTATCTGTCATGAATAGGTCTGGTTTTGGTTTTGTAAGGTCTCGTGTGTCTGTGTTTCTTAAACCTATCTCTGAGTTATTTTTCTGTCTGCAATGGCAATTTTGAAGGATTCTTGACTTATCTATTTTTTATATATATAAATATATATGTATATATTTTTCCTTTTATGTCTAGCATTTAGCAGGTTGGGTTAACCATTGTAAGAAACTTAAGGTACATTTTTCAAATGGAAACCTACCAGAATTGGCTTTTATTTTCTCTAGCTCTCAAGTGTGGAGTATCATACCTAAAATTATGGAGAGTATAAATGTGGAAATGTTAAATCTTTTGTTAATGGCTTCGAATTAAGCACACATTGTTGCAGATGATTTGGAGGACTTATTTAAAGTAAATATACAATTTCAAGCTCAATTATCATTCATAGTTTAACTACACATAGCGAGATATTAGGTCTGTGAATTTGATACTGTGTTACTTCATAATTATGATGCTTTTTTACAGTAAATTTGATATAGAACAGTTGTTAAAGGAAAGCTGCTGAATAGTGTGACCAAACATTTTATGGAACACATCTGGTGAATTAGTTCAGGATGTGCACTGCATAAGAACAGAGCCTTTTGCACAAAATGAGAAGGAAGCTAACTCCACATGTATATGTTTTGCGGACATGAGAAGAGGTTAAACAATTACAAGTTAATTGTGTAAGCTAATAGGAGGGGTGTTCATAATGACGTTTCAAAATAGCTAAAGAGGAAATGGATGAGAATTATTGTTTTAAAATCTCAAATGAATGGTTTACACCTGTTAATGTTACATTTAGAACAGCTGTTTCTTTTATTATCAGTAAACAGATGCAGAAAGTAATGGAATGTTTTAAAGCAATATGTTAATCCTGTCCCCCACTACTGAACATTCTCACAATCTTGTGATTAGATATTAACCGTAATGCTGTTGTCATCTGCAGTTAGAGATTTCTTAGTTATTTTTTTAGTCATTTATGTATCTGAAATTGTAAATGTTTGTCCAGTGTTATTGTAGTCCTTTGTCGATCAATTGCGAGTCCTTTTGCACATCAGTAATTTTCCTGATGATTCCTCTGGGTTGAATTACTCTGCCAAAGCAAAACTGAATTTGGTTTTGCTCAAGAGTTATTTCTGTCCTTGTAATTTCTCCCTGAAATGAAACAAGCTATATTTATAGGAGAACAATTGCTCATGAGGGCCCAGGCTAGCAAAGATTTCATCTGAACTCTACAAGTCGTTGCTTGGTATTATGGGTAAAGCTTTCTCAGAGCGTGCTCTGTTAGATCCAACATTTCACATGACTGCAGGTTGGAATAGTATCAATGAAGTGGTATACGTGAGGCTCTTACGTAGTACATGGAAATTTTTGTTTTATATGAAAATAGCTTTAACCCTAGTTCATTTATTTTCTATACACCTTATGACAGATAACACATTACTAAGGGTTTGAAGTACAGATCAGCTATGGTTCTGACAGCCTCTTGGAAAAAATCAGACCTCAAAACCACAGATAGAATACTCCATGGAGCTTTTAAAAAATAACTAAATGAAGTTATTTAAAAATTAGTGCCTAAATTGACCTGAAGTTACCTAGAAGCCAGTACTTGCCACTCAGATCCTCAAATGTGGTAGTTGTAGTTCCTCAACCTAAAATGTG
The DNA here is from genome assembly GCF_011077185.1 of Oxyura jamaicensis. NCBI lineage: Eukaryota > Metazoa > Chordata > Aves > Anseriformes > Anatidae > Oxyura > Oxyura jamaicensis. The sequence continues at coordinate 4,055,923 of NC_048899.1, read as the reverse complement.
TTAAAGTTATAATATCTGTAAAGGTTATTTAAAAAAATGTAGCATTTCAGTGATGTGATGTGCAATTGTGGTGCATTACTAACTCAGCACTCCAAGAACGGAAGCACAGAAGATTAATACTGTATAACTTATTTGGCAGATTAGTTTTCAGGAAATGTAGAGACCAATGAATATGGCAGCTGCATTATTGAAATACTGTATTCAAGCCCAGGTCAAATTGTTCATTCATGCATGGAGTAACTCAGCATTAATTGAATCATTACATTTTTTAGATATTTTAGATACAGATATTTTGTGCTTCAACACTTGAAATGCCTGTTTAAATTAGAATATTCACAAGGAGCAACCATTTTGACCTCTGTATAAAGTGTTTGTATAGGAGCATTCCTTTTGTTGTAAGAAAATTAAGGTTCTACCTTATTTCTGGAGGATTTTAAGGTCGCTGAGTCAGGTATAATTATATAAGTGGATGTAAAATAATAAAGAGGTTGTGTCTTTCCTTGTTCTCGTTAGCCGGGTACTGACTCCACGATATGAATGAGAGGGACCCTTCCTGACAAAAGAGAAGAGTTTATTGTCTTAAATTGAAAAGAAGGGAGAATGAGGAACCCTCTTGTATTCATTAAGTAGGTGTGTTGTGTTTTGTTTTTAAAAAAATAATAATAATTTCCTCTCACTTCAGGAGAAATCAAACGAAAATCCTTTCAGGAAAAATGAAAAGTTTATTTCATACAAAGTAGTTGTTGTTGTTGAAAGGCAAATGGTTTCAGCTGTGAGGAGTAGATCTAAGTATGATTCTTGTCAAACTTCTGGCCCAAACCAACTAGTGATAAATAGATTATTTCAAAGCAATGTACTGTGGGATTTCTGTTCCTCTTCACTTCAACCAGACAGAGTTTGACTCTTACTTAGTCAAAATTTCTGTTCCCTGACAGTTCAGGTGTGTGTAACTTAGAATAAGAACCTGTTAATAGTTACTAACCACTTCTAGGTTTTGGAAACTAAAGAAACAGCTTAATCTTTCTTGAGTTGGTTGGAGCTGCAGAGGGGAGGGAGGAAAAAAAAAAAAAAAGTAAGTGGTGGAGTCTGTAATTTCTAACTTTTTAGAACTAAGAGTCACCAAAAGTATGCAGGGTTTTGTTGTTGTTGTTACTACCGTGTGCTGTCTCTTCTGCATTTGCTTGGATGCTATATAGAAAGAAGGTGTCATGCTGAATTCTTAAATCATTTAATGCAGGTCCCAAGCACCAGTGTTTTTTATTTTTTTTAAAAAACCTGCGAGGATGCAGAACTAAAACTAAAATCAAATAATTTGAATATTCTAAAGAAGGACTTCAGTGATAAAATACATTGCAATGATAGCTATCTTACAACTTTTCTTATGGTTGTCAGCCCAGGTCTTTAAACCGTAGCTCAAAAATCTGGAGCAAGTATTTTGGCATAGGACAATTTGTTGTAAGGAAGATTTAATAGCTTGTTATGTCCTATTTCTATAAACAGAAGTCATTTGGAGTTCAGCAGATATATTTAGAATCAGCATTTGTGCTGGTAGTTACAAGCTGAATAAAATTATCTTTGAAAATCGCTATATACAGAAGGGGATATACAAGTTCAAATTTATCTCACAACAAACTCAAGGCTTTGACTAACTTGCTATTATTAACCTCCAAAACTGGGAGTCGAATTTAAACTAATTATTAAAAAGATTTGTAAATGAAACGATAATAAGTTTGGTGTGAAACACCAGTAGTAAGGGGGGAATTGTATGATTACAGATGTACAGAGGTTTGGTCTCACACTCTTTACCCTGGTGAAATCTCCTCTCCTTCACAGAGTCTGTCTGTGTACCAAGGAGCCCTATGTAGGGCCCAATAACATGGAAAGCTGGACGTTCTGGAGAAGTTTGCTCTACTTGGGGCTGTTTTGGATCAAAATTATGAATAGGAGTTTACACCGAGTGATTTTTTAATCTGTTATTTGCTGACTTGAAGGTATGTGTACTATCTGAAAAATGTATGCGAAGTCTAGTTGAAGATACGAGTTTTATAGAAAATTAAAACCATGGTGACCTTTTGGCCTTGTTGATCATGTGCATGAAGATGTTCATCTGTTAGACTGGACTCATCGCAGCAGCAGGGCTCTTGCTCAGGGACAGCAGATATGAGCAATGTTCTTGCATGTTTGTTTTTCTGTGGTTTTAGAGAGAAAACTCTGCAATTAAAACATTTATAGTTGCATTCAGATGACGCAGTTTTTGTATATTCTATTCTGGAAAAGATGGTCATGCAAATTAGATTTATTAAGCGGCACAAATAGACACCAGTGTCCCAGTTTAAATTTCAGTTGATGTTTCTGCCACGATTGCTGGCTCTGGCCCCAGTGGTGAGAAGTTTAATAATTTCTCCTAGATTGCTGCTGCTATAGATTTTGTCAAACACTCAGGACTTTGAAGACCTAGAATTCAAAGTACATGTTGCTTTTAAATATCTTTTCCCTCCTGCATTTTAACAGAATGACAGCTGTTGTCCTTTCTTCTATGCAAAATGTCCATGCTTCAGCATCACAAAAAAAAATGTCACCTGGTCATGTAATCCCCCGGTCACCTTACTAAAGAAGCATCCTGCAAGGATCATTTTGTAAATAGCGAAAATGTTCTCTTTATATTATCATATCTAAGCAGGACATCTTTCAGTTTTTACCATGTTTGAGTTTTGATCATTTCACTACATGTTTATGTAATGTTATTTTAAATGGCCTTACTGCTGAGGGAAAGCATACGCAGGCTTTTTTCTCATGTTACTCACAAAGCTTATAAAATAATACTCGAGGGTACTCAGTGCTGCTCATCCAAGTGACTGAGACACAGTTGTGTGCAGAAAGGGGAGCGACATCACACCCTTTTCCTCCATTATGAAGCTGGCGTGTTGAGATGTTGAGAAGAGGACTGGCCACGTAGCTGGCTGTTGGCTGATCTGGGAACAGAACCTACCAGGCCGATAGTGTTTCCCTGCTTTAACTGCACTCGAAGTCTACTCGCGGGAGAAAATGATACTCTGGTACCAAATGATATATAGGATGTGCAACACAAAAGATTTCCTGTTTCAGTTTATATTACATGACCTGTGGGCTAGCTGAAGAAAACATCACTGAGAAAATGCTACATCTACATATACAAGTGTTTCTATTGATACGTTATTTTTCTAAGATTTTGCTGAGTAAAGCTATTTCCATACATAAGCGTTGTGGCCATCTGCAACTGCTTGTCAGTGAGGCTGGTTTGAGAACACTGGCTGTAATTGTAACCTCAGGAATGTGTGACCAGCTCGCAGCCAGCTGTGCATGCCCTGACTTTTCCCAGGTGTTACGATACATGGCCACTTTTGTTCTCTCTAACCAATGGGGCAAAATGCATTCCTTGTTCTTCACCACCTTGTATTAAACCTAGAGGCTGCTGTTATTTATTTTCTTTCAAGGTGTCATAGCAAATAACTGACAGAGTTGTCCACATTGTTTAATTGTTGTTCATATCTGTCATAGTGTGCAGCATCTCTACGGTGCTATGGATTTAGAGAAATGCAGATAAGGTCCTCAATGTGCCACGGTCTTGCTTTAAATTAACAGTGCTGACCCTGCAAATTACACAAGTGCTTTTGTTGTTGTTGTTTGAAAAAGACTTTGCTTATGTTTCAGCAGCGTAGATAGCTCTGCAGTTTAAGGCTCTTCAGCTAGACAGTTAGTAGCAACATTTTCTGATCACTCCTTTTATTTACGTGTTTATCATCATTCATTTTTATAGGAACTCTTAATTGCTGACTTCTGCTTGGAAGCCTAAGTGGAAGTTGTCCTAAATCCAATCTAGAGCTATCTGAGTAGGGTTTTTTCTTCAATTCTCTGTCCTTAAGTAGCATTTTGCATACCTGAAGCACTTTATTTACATGTGTAGCATTTTCTGCCTCCAAGGTGAGGCATGAATATAGCTTAAGAGCTATGTGTAGTAATCACAAGGAAAGGACTTGCTCAGTAGCCCTGGACATTGTGCTTAGTTGAGTAAAAAGTTGAAGCATGAGGTCAATTTATGGACGTGGTCATTTGCTGATGTTTTTATTTATTTTTTTAATACAGGAATAAATCCACTTCTCAAGTCTGTACTGCTGGCTTGCATTTGGCAGCAAGCTACATAATCTCCACATAAACTCAGTTATTGTCCGTATCTATTATAAGCTGAGACCCATTCTTTATACAGCTTACCTCTGGAAGTAACCTACTCAGGCCGGTTTCTGGGGCAGAGGGAATTCAGAGCTTCCAGCAGGGCAGCTCTGTAACAAGGTGCAAGCTCATGAAGTGTGAGCTCACATGTACAAAATAGGCTTTGTATGGATCAAAAGGCAACACAGCTTAGGCCGAAAGCATGAAGACCTTGACAGCACTTTAACCAGAAGTAATCCTGAGCGTAGCCAGTCTTCAGTGTTCCAAACTGACTCTTGGGTCAGAGCAATGAATCTTCCATTCATTTTTTGGGCTTATGACCTATTCAGTTTTCCATAGTCGAGGTGAAATGAAAGATGAGCATCAGAGTTGGAGACCTTTCTGATAGTGCCAAGCAAATCCTTTCAAGACACGATAATCAGTCAAGTGCAACTGTGCTCATTACTGCGAGCAAGCACGAGTTTGTTCTGCACATTCATTTCACTCGGAGTAATTTTAAAACATTTAAGTGTTGCTAAAAACTTTCGCCTTCTGTGGCGTTTCAAAGATCTTACACCATTGGTTTTGGTTATCTTGGAATGTAGAAAGGACACAGATTCTAAATCAGAGCTAATGTTTTCCTAAATACTTTGAATCAGTAGGGAATGAGTATTCGTGAAAGCTTTGTAAGTGTCTAAAGCCTTTACAAAATTCAGTTCTTGGAGGCTAAGAAGAGCTCAATTAATTTTGAAAGTCAGTGAAGAAATGAACTCCTAAACACTTTTTAGCTCTTGAAAATTGTATGAGAGCTGTTTAGGGAGGAGGAGAGGATCATAGCAATCCAGTGCCAAGACCTGTTTAAACGTAAAGGCAAGCTCGCTCTCATAGCTGCTGTGCTCTGGAGTACCCTTGCAAGATGGTCTTACAGGAGAGACTGAATTATTATCTGCTTATTCAAGGGTGTCCTTGGAATTCAGGTACTGCTCTGTGAACCCTCTTAAAAAGCACAAACTGTCCTATCTTCAACAGAGGAGAGTTGGTGAGACCTGGGCTACAACTGTGTGGTACAAATCACTCGTAAGTGATTTGTGCCTCTGACTGACGTCTCTCCAGTGAAGACTCCCAGCTATGTTCAGCATTGCAAGATTCCTGTAACCGCTGGTCTTCGGTATTTCCTGTGAAACTTAAACCTAATGTTCAAAATCTGCATCAACACTGAGCTGGTTTGTCCTTTGTTTTCTGTTCGTCAAGGTGGCTTTTCTCACTGGCATAAATCACAAAGCTCCTGCAGCAGTAGCGTTGTCCGTGTGATATCCAGCAGCTCTGCTATCACCGAGGGATATTTACAGCCCCAAATGCTCCACCTGGCTTGATTTGAAGCCTCTTCTTGTTCCTTCTTTCTCCAGTTTCTTCCATAATAACAAGTAATTCTGATTATAATAGGAAACAAGGATTTCTAAGAGAAAATCACCTAGAATGCCATGATATTTTTATTATTTATGTCTGATGCAAACAAGACAAATCACCTGAAGGCAAATAAAATGCACCCCTGCAGATATCCAGCAGTTTCAAAACAACAGCATAAAAATATCTGCGGTGCATTACATTAGTCTATGGTAAAGAAGTTAAATACCTCTAAATTGTGTGTAACCTAGTTGAAGAAATAAGATACTTCTGTGGGGTATGGATACATCATGTAAACAATTTCAAAGAGTATTTGGCAGTCTCTTGGAATTTGCTCCAAATGCTTTCAGCTCAATGGTAGTGAAAAGCTGTGCTCCGTTATAGCCTCACTTGATATTTTATTTTGGAAGAGGGAAACTTGGAAGCAAGTCTGCATTTTTTTTATTGCTTAAAGGTGACGGGGGGGGGGGAACCATCTGCATGCTTTTCTTTCTTCCTACCTGCTCGTCTTTCCCACTTTCATTGTTGCTTTTAACTTCCAGGCTTACTTGAGCAAAGAGAATTAAAATGCACACACCTGCTTATTTGCTAATGTAAGATATATGTTTACATTTTAATCTGTGACAATTACTTGCTTCATATATGAAGGGAGCTGTTGTGTGCACATGCTTTAGTTTCCTGCTCTTTCCAAGCGGTTGCTCTTGGAGAGAGAGAGAAGCTCTTTCTGATGTTAACACTGTGCATCTTCCTCCCTGTGCATCTTCACAAATATTTATCATTATACCTGCTGAGATGATCTTGAAAGCTTTCATTACAAGGACTGAGGACTTAGTGGAGCAGGAAACATTTTCTTCCTCTAGAGCTTTTGAAGGCTCGGTTGCTCTGATTCATTGCTGCTTTCAATCACGCTGCCTTCTGCTGCATTCTCATCAGATGTTGCAGGCTAAGTAGTATTAATCTGCTTAGTAGTTAGGTGGAAACTGCAGGGAACGAGCAGAAGTTAATTTCTCCCCGCTTCCTGCAGCGGCATACGAAACCAGTTGAGCAGAGCTGTTAACCTCGCTCCTGAAAGCTAATATAAATTGGCGGTCCTGACCATGAGGGGTTGTTAAAATTCTCATAGGGCTCTTTATAAGATGTTAACCCCCGTGGTCTGGCCAGGCTCCAAAGTGGGTAATTACATTCTTCCTACCTAAATTCCCCCTGCAATTCCGATTCGATGTGCTGGTATTCCTCACTTCCTCTCCGCTGCCATACGCCGTGCAGCAGTTGTTGCAGCTCATCCCGGAGGTACTTGCGGCGGGTGACGGATGGAGTGATCTGGGGGTGTAGCCTGTAAACCATTTTAAGATCCCTTTGGATGGACTATAATTTATGATGCTTATTTTTCTTTTTAATTACCTACGTTTTAAAGTGTACTAGGTTAATCTCAGCCTCGAATGCATGCAAACCATGAGCAACAGACCTAGAATGATCAACAACTCCTCCTTGAGCTTCTTTCCAGAGGATTTTAGGTAGAGAAGGCTAAGACTAAATTACAGGAAGGTTTCTCATAAGGTTTTGTTATAAATTAGGAAGAATACAGACTACGTAGCAAGGCAAATGTGAGTTTTGCCTCAACTGAAGCTCATACATATAATGCATCTTCCACTTCAGAGTATCATCCAAACACTCATGTTTTAAAATCATTACTTTTTTTTTTTTAATGGTCTTACACTAGAAATGCCCTTCATTGTAAAAGCAGTATTAAATTATATTGTTACAAACTAATTGGAAGTAGGCTGGTGTGAATGTCAATATTGCCTCTCAGCAGACAGATACAGAGTTAGTGCTCAATTTTTAGCAAGAGTAAGGTAATCATTATATGCTAAATACAGAGACTTCAAATTCAGTGTTCTCTAAACAGGATTTGCTTTAACACGTGTTTGCAATACAAATGGTATATGGTGATGCTAGGGGACATTTTTGCACGTATTTAAAATTAGTTTCTGTCTTCCCTTTGCTCCTGGGGTGACTCCTGCCAAGCCTAAATGCGCTGCATAGGAAGGCTTTGTACAGACAGCAACCTGAAGGAACTGAACTCTCAGTTCAGAAGGCAGAAGAGGCCTGGTCTGTTGTGTATGGTAGGCTATTGCATTGCACATAGTATTAGCATCAAGCTTAAATACTTGTTTAGGCCAGGTGTTTCTCTCTTGAGCAGAAAAACAAGATCCCTGTGGATTTGTGTGGTGTCCTCCACTGTTAAGGGACCAGTTAAGGGACATCTCATGAGGTGGTCTGAGAATGGGTGAGCTGCTCACCAGGCAGTTGGGAAAGCTGAAGGATTTGCAGGTGATTTTTCCCATGGCACAGGAAAGGTGTTGCCAGTGTTGGATCACAAAAATCGATGTATGTCTATGCTAGCGAATATGGCTCACTAAATGAGCTCCTGAGAGCATCCGTAGCAGTACCTCCTCAGTCAGTCTAGACCTCTAAGTCATGGCTCCTGCATCAGTCACTTGGATCTGTGGTGCTTCTGAGGAAGATATGAAACGCAAAACAAGCAAACAAACAGAACCAACAAACTGAAGAAAAAAAAAAAAAAAAAACACAACCTCATTATGTAAAATAATATCAATGATAAAAAAATACCTGCTATGACACAATGAATTTGCAAGCTTGAAGCAGAAAATTTCCTTGCAACATCTTTCATAGCGTTAAGTGAAAAACCACACTATTATGAACATACCTTTATCTTTGAGCTATGAAAAAAGAAAAAGAAATGGACTTCAATATCTGACACAGAATTCAGCTCAGTGTGGGTCTACCACTGGTTGCTTAGAAAGCAGCCTGTGCTGACTACGCAACCAGATGTTTAGAGTTATACCTATGTAAACGCACTTGGTATGGGTTTAATAGATTTTAACATCAAAGAGGAAGCTTAGTTCACTTGCCTATATCAGTTTGTTCTTATTTGGAAGCAGTTTGCCATTTAAATATTTATTTTCTAATTTTATGCAGTTTTAGTACTGCAACCTTTGAGAATTTGCTTCTCTAATTGCAATATATAATGGTAAATATTTGCACAACATATGACTGTGCTGTGACACGTTTCTCTTCTGGTAATTTGAATATTTAATATTACCAGTGCAGTTTCAAGGTACACTTAGTTGTTATTCTATTGCAAAAGGGAACCTGTTATTTTTAACAAGTTTATGTCTGTATCAAATGTAAATAGATTAACTCATAGTGATAATCTCCTAATAGGTTTACTCATAGTGATGATCTCATGACAGGCATAAGATTACTCTGTTGCCATCACACTTCATGAGTATCTGCATCTTCTGAGCATCCTTCGCTGTATCTGACATCTTCATATTTCATTTGTCTGAGCTTTGGCGAATCAGCATCCTTTTACGTTTTTACCAGCTTCTGTTTCCAAGATGAGACACATTCTTGGATCCTTTTGGTCAGAAAAAAAATCTGAGCACTCCAATACTGTAGGAACCTTTACCTTAATTTATTTGATAAAACAAATCAAATCTGATGGAATAAGGCAGTGAAGAATTTATTTAAATGGAAGATGATTCATAGCTAGGTATTGTGGAGGTACATACCCCATAATTTTGGGCACCTGTTTGATTTTCTCACTTTTCTTGGTTTCTATCCTCTTTCTCTACCTGACACTTGTGTAACTTTTTGAGTGTCTGTTTTCCATTAGTATAAGTACCATATATTTTGTCAGGAATTAGCATTAGTAATGCATTAAATTTACCCATGTTTTGAATCCTTTTTGATTCTTTTTCATTTCTTTTCTTTTCCCTCAGCAAATAGTCACTGCTGTTCATGCTTTTTTTTTTTTCTTTTCCAACTCCATGGCTTTCTTCTTCTCCGGTAAATTCTCTCCTTCGTTGTTTGTTCTGCTGTTTCTTCTGTCCATTGCAACCTCTCCCTCCAGAAAGTGTGCTTTTCTCTTCTGCCCGCGCATGGCTTTCTCCTTCTCTTCTTCTTCCTTTTTCTTACCCACAACCTCCTTTTCCCTACCCCTCCATCTACAGCTTCCTTCCCCCCAGCACTCACTGTTATAATGAGCAAACTTAAATTAGAAATGCCTTTTTGTTGAACTATAAATTCATTTTTAGTCTTAGATCTGAAGCTGAAAGAAAAAGTTCAGCTTTTTTTCTGTTCCCAACAAGTTCTTACAATTTCTCCCCTCTATCCCATTATTTGCGTCATTATACCTCTTTCCTGCTTGTCTCCAGCGCTCCCCTCTCAATACAACTTCCGTGGTGCATGCAATTCAAGAGACAGTCTACAAATTAAATATCCTAAAATGTCTGCAAAAATCAGTTCCGTGGATTTAAGCTTTGGGGCAAAAATAGTTTTCAGTACTAGTCAATGTGGGAAATGTTACTTAGAAATGTTAAAAAAAATGAAAGAAAAGGAGAAAAGCACTAAAACATTTTTTTTCCTCAGAGCCCCAACCTCTTCGTATTTTGGAGATGGTATATTCGACATGGACAAGTGGACTATTATTGTCATTCATCAGAACAAAACCGTAGCAGTTTGTACTCTAAAACTTCATCATTGTGGGATGTTTTTGTTAATGACTGCACTAAATTCCGTTTTTTTTACAACTGTTTTGTGAAATTGGCTGTGGAGACAGGTGGATATTTCCACTAAAAACTGGTTGCGCTCTTGAGGAAACCAGCCATGCCAGGAATACTCCCTTTAGCTGAAATTGAGATAAATAATTTGAGGGTGACTTGCTCAAGTTTAGAAATAGTTAACGCTATCTCAGGAGGAGATGAGGGGTAGATAAATGGTGAACAACTGGGAAGCTGGCTCTGAAGCACGTGCTCTTGAATTTGGACACCGACTAATCTGTTTTGGCTGTTGCTGGCACTGCAAATAACAGCATAATGCAAAACCTTCCTGTTTCTTCCCACTCTCCAGTTTTAGCTTTCCACTGAGGGCAAGCAGCGGCCAACAGCATAAGTAGGAGCCGGGGTGCCGTGCGCAGCCGGTCTGCAGCCTCTGTGTCCCCCAAGCAATTCTGTCGGCTCTTGTGCATGTCGGAGTATGAGCTTGGGAGGCTTTTTTCCCCAGTTTCCAGCCCAGAGTCAATGCACGACCTCCAATGGAGCGTATGAGTGGTGAAGGGGTGTCAGCTGCAGCCATATGGGTAGCATATGCACAGGAGCAAAACTAGACATGTGTAATTGTTTTATGGTGGACCGTCTTCTGGTATTTGCTCGGATGGGGTTTGTGGACTTAGAAATCACCTGGAGAGACTTGCTAATGTGGAGATGTTATCACTCAGGGTTATCTCCTGCTGCTTTTGCATTAACTTTTCACACTACGAAGCACTGAGGGAGCTGGGATTTTATTTTCTTCCTTTTATATGTTTATAAAAATGATGAGCTGTATATATGACTTCCTCAAAATTTTCTCATATGTAAATTACCTTTTGTTGCTTTCTGCAGAAACCAGATCACTTGCCTCGTCTTGAAGAGAAGTCATGCTCTTCAGATCTCATCACAAACCTAGTGATGTCAAATGGATTTTACCTACTGGTTCATCACTTTGCCCAAAGTTATTCCAGCGTTCTTTCTCCTTGAGAGTATCTGTCTTTTTTTCTTTCCTTAACTGCTCACACAATGATCTAAATATACCCTCGATTTTTCAAGATGTACATTAGTAAAATGAAGTTTATCCTCTGCACGCTCTTCTCGGAGACCTCAGTTTTCTGTTTTCCTTTAGTTTAGTTTGTAGGTGTCTGGTAAGTTGGTGTGGTGCTGGAGTCCCCTCTGTACACTCTGTTACGTTCCTGAAACACACAGCAGTTTCCTGTAGAGGTGTGTACCTGGAGGACACCGCCACCCTGCTCCTTGCATCTGCTTGGGCTTCTAGCTTAAGTGCAGCTTCGACACCATAAGAAATGTCTGTGTGACTCACAGGGCGAGTTGTGGAGCTCCCAGACACCAAGAGCTGAAGGTATAATGGGAAATAAGTTTTAAAGGGGAGAGAGAACCTACATGGAGACATAAAACAACGTGCACTTAATTCTGGAAACATGAGGCGTTTTGTGTTAGTATATGCACCACTATAACGTAGTTTATATGAGTCCTACAGATATATGGTATCGTTATTTCAATCAATGCTGCTGCCTCTCACTGGGGTGCCCTCTCCTCTGTAGCTGGAGACCTGAAGATAAGTAGCTTCCAACATGCTGTCTTGTCTTCCCAACTCACTTCTGCAGTATTTCATGCTCCCCACTGGAAAGCACATTATGGGCTGCGTCACCTTTGGAACTGATCATCTCCTTAGTAGTCTTGTCCTTGTCTTCACTGGCTGTGCTGGCACCAAATCCATTTTTAGCACTGCTGTCATCTTTTTGCTCTTTCCCTAAAGGAAACATTTACGGAAAAGTTTGTCATCATCCCCTCAGCCTGCTCTTATGTCATTGGACTTGTGCTGGGAAACCCTCTACCCACTACTGGGAATTTTAAATTAATGTTGCCTTCTCTAGGGCTATTGCTTCAGCTAGGAGAGATGATAGGGAAAGGAGCTGGTGGAAATTTTTTCATATCATAGCCAAGAAGACTTGGGTCTATTTGCAAGTTTCTGTAAAATGTAGTTCTGGACTTCCAACATTTATCTTGTTATTCCTCTCAAAATCCATTTTATAATCTGAACCGTGTCAAATTTCCACTCCCTATGTGAAAAGCTTTATACTGTTTAATGTAAAGAAAACTGAATTGTTTTCATAATTCGCTATTTGTTGTTTGTTTGTTTGTTTTTTCCATATCCTCCACGTCTTTGCACCTGCTCCATAAAATAGGCTTTATCAGTCCTGTGTTGATAAAGGCAACCCTCATATGCTTCAGACTTCTAACTATATTAAGACGAGCTATCAAATAACAAGGAGCATATGAAAGCCCTGTTCCTCTAAGGCTCAGGCAGTCCCTGCTGCTGCCCTGGGAGCTGCAGCCGTCCCATGTGTCTCAGGTATTGCTGGTTAAAGTTAGATTCATGAACAAACTTCATTTACCTGTTGATGCAGAGTTATAGAAAGGATTGGGAGTCTCTCTGATCCTCAGCCTTCAAATAGCAGCCCTTTTCTTTCTTGAAATTCAGTGCAAATGCCTTTCAGTCACATGGATGAGAATCTGAGGGGGGAATCACTGGAGGAGCCAAGGCTACTCACTCATGCTGTGACCTGTAAATATCTACAAAGTGAATTTTCTGTACGATTGCAATGATTCCTGTCCTGACCTCCCCACCCTGGTTAGCTGCAGCAGGATCTGTTAAAACTCTGAAACCTGGGTTAAAACAACAACCAAACACAAACCTCCGCTGACGTGCAGTTAGGGCTTTTCTAAAGCAGTGAGGAGGGGGAACGATGCACAGCTGCACCTAAAGGAACACTGTTATTCCAGGAAATCAGATTGCAGGCATACAGCGAGTGTGCAGCTCAAGCAGAAGATGTATGGGCAAGACATGCTTTTGAGATCCGCTCTTCAGAAAACACAGTGTTTGATCACATTCCTTAAAAGCAGAAGACGATCCGACAAATTAAGGGAAAGCATATTGACTGTAGCAGGTGAATGATGACTGGAATAATCCAAGTCTCTGTGCAGTCAAATTCATACATTTTCCTTGCGGGCCTGCTTGTTCCTCAGATAACCTCCCATGTTTTTTGGTTCGAGCAGTGACATCAGCATCTTGGACAAGGTTCAGGAAAGGAACATTTTAAATTTTCCCAGTAGTTCCTTACATCATATTATGGCTCCAGCATAACTAAATATTGTCATCATGTTTGGTTTGTGCTTTTGAGTTCAATTCCCAAGTTGTGTAACTCTTTCAACATCGTTCAAGCCTGATTCAAACTCCTAGAACAATTATAACGCTGAAAATGGGAAGTGGGACTGGTTGGCATTTGCATAAGTTCTTCGTGATTAAATAAAAATGTGATTTGCCTTCATGCTTATACTTGAAAGGATGCTTTTGGCAATTTCTGAAGGCGGGGAGTGCGATCGTTAGTAAATGACGATCGTCAGTGCTGCAGTTTCTGTTGGAAAGGGACATCTAAGAGAAGGATTTTACGTACAGCTGATGTAGGCTGGCAGAGGGGTAGCTTCAGAGAAGATCTTCAAGGAAATGCTGGATGAATGCATATAGCGATTTCCTGAAGTCACAGAGGGTTGGACTGAAGCAGGCAAATGAAATGGCCAGAGCATCTGGGATTCCCTTTTAGAAAGTAAGGATTTAGCTCAACAGTGAGAGTGCCGTGAAGCAGTCGTAATGGAAAGCAAGTTTGGCACGAATGTATTTAATCAGATGTAGAGTCAAGGTAATGATGAATAATGACTAAATACATTTGTAAACAGGTGCAAAACATTTTTTTTCCTTGCCTGGAGAGTTGCCACTGTTATATGATAGCTTAATATTTCAGCTCGAACTGCAGCTGGAAAGGCAGCGATATTGAATGATTTTCATTATCCGTTACGTGCTGCTGAAATGAACGTAGCCCTGTAAAATAATACTTAAATAAACTCATCAAACAGATTTCACACAAAAAATCCACAAAAAATAATTTATTTTTTTTAAAATAACTTTACCCTTGTGGAGACCCTTTTTAAAAGCTCTGGGCTGCTGATTGAGTTTTCAAGTAATTTTTGAAAGCTGGTCTTGTACTGAGCTTCAAAAGGCCTTGCTCCTAATGTTGTCACCGCTGCTGCTGCTTTCTGCTGTCACGTGTGGCCTTTGAAAATAGAGCGCCCTTTGGGGGAGCCCCAGGTTGGCCCCGAATTGATCTGTAACATCACTCTGATAGCACCAGGACTTTGCGTACACGCGTAGCAGAACCGTAAACCCTAATCTAGTTCCTAATTGGTGAGAGTTGTTAGATTTGTGTAAATTAAAAGCGACGTTTTATTTTCAAGCTTTTGTGGGCTCGCTAGTCGTGCTTACAGGGGTCTGGAAACACGGCCAGCTTTCGTGTGATCATAATATTGATGTAGCTTCTTCCTGTCACTATCTTATATTCAGAGCATCTGATATTATACTTCTGATACGTATCTTTTAAAAATATTTCAGATTGTAATATTCCTGAGGCTAGAAGGAGAGTGGGAAAGCAAAAGCACTGCTAGCTAATTGCAGATTATTACTGCTAGTTCAGTATACCCCACATAAACAAACTTGAACAGGATCACTTGGTTTAGAAGCGTAAGTAAAGAGAGCTCTTAACAGATATTTTTTCTAGCCCTGGATTTTTTGGACTTGGAAAATAAATATATTTTCCAGTACACTGACTATACCGGTACAAAATATATAGCGTAGTTTAGCTTTCCAGCAATGATTTCTGTTTCCCAGCTGTTTTAGGTCGTTGGTTCAACATACAACAAGACGAACACCAAGAATGAACACCTTTTTAATGCTGTACGTCATGTTGCCTTGTTTCTGAGTTCTGTTTCAGTTTGAATTGTTTAATCTTGATACTGAGAAAGCAGGACACCGAAATAGACTGTACTGACTAATTATCCAGATTCTTAGAAAGCCCTAGTTAATTTTGTAAAGAGAAATGTTTCCAAAATCTTCTGTTAATAACAGATATAATTTATTGCCTTGGAAAATCCACTCTGTATCTTAAATTGGATTACTGCTGGATTCAGGAGGATGAAAAACATTGCTGAAGTGTATTGGCTTGTTCATGGCCCGTAGGGGAGCTGCCTGCCGTGGAGAAGCAGGTGTCTTCCTTCACTAGGAGCGCTTCCCATTACAGGAACAGGATTCAGAGTGACTAATGGATGCCTACAGGATTCTAAAAAGCTCTGCTTCCTGCTACTTTACATCCTCTTTCAACAACCTTTTGGCAAGATGAGGCCAAATAATGTTTATATGGATTTTTGCCATGTAAGTACAAAACTCAGCTTTTCTCAAGAAAGTTTATTTTGGGAGACTACAGCTTTTTGATGGTAATTTAAAAATTCATTTTTTTTCTCCCTGTTCCTTTCCTCTTCATTATAGAATGGGGTGTAGTGATAAAACCATGCAAATTTCTTCCAAACTTACTGCATTCAAATAATTCCTGTACCTGTCTGCTTCAGAGCCATTTATTTACTCTCCTTTCTGGCTCCTGGCCTCCAAACCTACAGTGGAATGGCAGAACCTCGAGAGCTGCACAACCCCCCCACCTTACAGGCCAAGTAACAGAGCAGTGAGGACATTGGGGTGTTTTTTGGAGGTAACTGTAGCATCGCTGTTGGCTAAGTTGGTCCAAGTCAAGTGAAATCGTGAAGCCTGGGGGAGGTGCCACCATGTTGGTGGCCTTGTGGATGAAGCTGTTGGTCTCTCTCGATTTCTCAACCCTGAGCTGCCCACAGCAAAGATCATAAAATCATTAACGTTGGAAAAGACCTCCAAGACCATCTTGTCCAGCTGTCCCAACGACTTGTGGCGGGAGCCAGGAACTAAAGCCTGCGGCAGAGGATGGTTTGGATCCATTGACCCCTGGGTTATGGGCCCAGCACGCTTCCACTGCACTGCTCTGCTCTTCCAGAGAAATCATGGTGGATAGTAAGCAAAGAAAAACTGAACCCAGCAGACTACAGTAGAGACTATCAGAGCTCAGCATAAAATACGTTGTGGGTGTTTGTGTGGAACGGTAGGTAGAGAAAGGCAGGATAGCCAGGCGCTGTCTGAAGGCCCTGGAGGAGGGCTAAGCAGCTGGCAGCAGGCCAGAATAACCACTTCTGTCGTGTGCCTTCTGTTTGTGTGGGTCCGGAACTGTAGAAGGAAAGAAGCACTTTGAAAGGGATGGTGGTGATGCATTATCCACCCTTGTCAAAGCAAGGAGTGACTCGTATTGGAGAGGAGTGTTTCTTCCAGAACTGGAGTGCGCTTTGGTCTAAAACCAAGTGTCTGCCTGCACAGGTTATCGTGCAGTAGCTCTTCGCTCATGTTTTATTCTGACGGAGTGGCTGCAGTTCATCCTCTTGACAAGTAGCACCGAGTCGCTGCTGTTAGCAGGCCGCTTTGTGACGATGTTCTTCTGGTAGCGCTGGTTTTTGTTTGTTTTAATCGCTTGATAGTTTTTTTGCTCTAGGGATGGAAATTGAATTTCCAATTGGCGGTGGGAAAGGGATCGCTTGGTGACGAGCAGCTTCAGAAAAATGGTCAGACTGTAAAGCCTTTGGCTCTCCGTGCGATCAGATTAGGTGTCGACAGCATTCCTTTGGGCTGATGTGAAGGGAAAGCACCATGGCAGGTTTTTATGAAAATCACAAAGGGGAGTTTAAAGAGGGAAAATCCTGGGTGAATCTTTGTGCCAGTGTGCTCAGAGGAGAGGCGTTGTTTTGAGGGACAACGCTGGGCTTGCCCCTGTCATGACAGCCCCATTTCAAGCCACCTAACCTGAATTTGCAGTAGGGATCCCTACTGCACACCAGTACGTTGGCTCTACAGAAAGGTGCACTATGGTAAACTCTGATGATGTGGAGGGAGGAGGAAAAAAGAGTTTCAGACAGAATATTGCCGTTTCCGACTGCTCTTGGAGCCAATTTGCCTCCTGGAATAGTACTTCCAAAAGCAAATGTATTTCCATTATTGGTGCATTCCCGCTGAAGATGTCTTGAGCCTGTCATTGAGCCCTGTGGTAGGGGACGTGGCTTGTCAGAGGCACCCGCCAGGGCAGATCCTCCTGCTACGCAGTGGGAACCCGGCATAGCCAAGGAGGACGTAGCGAGTCAAGGCCAGCCAGGCTCCACTACCCTACAACTGCATTTTAAACATTTGCAAATTTCCTGTAATTGCCTTTTCTTTTGAGTTTTCATCATTTTGCAGCGTCAGGAAGTTATACTGCGTACCCTATGGTTTTGCAGATATGTTCCTGACCTGCTTAAGTCACTGGGCTATATTTTACAGGTTTTTTGCTCTGACATTGTGTGCGCGTATACCTACTGTCATCCAGTCTTGGTGTGTTATATGCACAACATTTTTTTGTTGTTATTTTGGATGTTGTTGGTTTTTTGTGCCAGTATTTTAATTCATTCTGGAAGGATGATTTTGGTTGCCTGTTCTGTCCTATCTCAAAGGTGGGGATGCTTCCTCCCAGTTTGGGTTTTGCTGATTGCTGCTTAGTAGCACTGAAAGACAAAATCTGTGCATGGTAACTTTTCTTAATCTTCCTTTATGTTGCTTCTTCATTTTACCGTGTACCCAATGGGAGTGGAATAATTTGGGGTGCAGTTAATTAGGATATCATGTTCTGTATATCTAAATACTTTAGTTTTAGGAGTACTTACTGACTTGCCTGTTGCAAGGCTGGAGGAGAGGAGGTTATCCTGGGAAATGTGTTCAGAGTATCATCAGAAGCTGCAGGAAGATGAGGCTGTTTGTGTCCTTGCAGTGTCACAGTTGCCCACAAAGATCATGTCCCGAAGCCTGAAGCATGTATTAGCTTCTAACGTGCCTCTCACCATCTTACGGACAGAAATGGCTCAAAGGTTCATACAAATTGGTCTCAAACCTTTGCATGGTTTTGTTTTAAAAGTTAGCTGTGAATCAAAGTGTGAATTAGAGTAACACAAAGGTTGCTGCTTCCAATTTCTTACTGCTACTGTCAGGATTAAGAAGAGTTACTGCAGCCAGAGGCACCTCTTGAGACCTCGGCATTGCATTTCCTACCAAGAGGAAAGGAAAATCTTCCGTAAGACTATTTCAGTGACTGTGCCGTTGCGATAGGGTTGTCCTAATTTCATTGTGAAATCTTCGGTGGGAAATGTAAGCTCTTTTACACTTGGCTATTTCATTCAGGTTATTTTCATTAGTGCCTTCTTGTGATAACGATCCAAATGTGTATTTGCGTGGCATGTTTAAAAAGGATGCACTTTCTGGATAACTAATATACAAATATCCTAATCAAAATCCTGAGATCTAGCATTTTTGTTTTTAACAGGGAAATAATCCGGTTCATTTCTGATATTATACTAACAAAATGCTGTTATTTTCAATCATTTGTGAGTTATTTGAAATTGGGTTTGCATTTCTTTGTATGGTACTTCACGGGACTCTGCCATCGTTAGTGCAACTCAAAGTGGGCTTTTGGCATCGGGCAAGCGTCTGGAGCCTTTGAACAGAGGCACAGAGAGAAGAAGGTATCCCTTTGCTCAGGGTGTATGCGTAGCTCCAGTCTGTGGCCACAGGAGTCCATGCTCACAGGGATGTGAACGTAAGTCCTTGAAATATGCAACAAATTACGTTTATGAGTAAGGAGTAATCATATTCTACTACATGGCATGTGGTTAGAGAGCAAATGTCAGTTATGAATGACATGTATTTATCATCATCATCCAATATTTATTAGACTGTTAGCACGTGTCTCTCATTTCTTCCTTTGTGTAGCACTATTTAGGGTAAAGGGAACATAGGTTCACAGTTCTGCCACTTTTTTGAGCAAGCTCTGTGCTGGTGAGTGAGCCCGTGCATTAGCTGAGAAAAACCTGTACTTCTCAAGGGATGCTTGGTCAACAGTTTCTGAGCAGGGTTGCTTAGGGCTTTGAACAACATAGGAGTAAAACTGACAGAATTTTACTCTCTAACCATAGTTTAATATAAATTATGGCCTGCTCTGGGCTGAACTCTTAACCAGGAAGAAGACTTGGGGTAATGCTAAACTCGAGGCTTCCTCCAAAAGCCATTCCCTCAGCTGTAGGTTTATGTGCAGTCAGGCTTCCCCTTAATCCCAAACAGGGGAAATCCAAAAAAGCATACAAAATATCCAGCCAGAAACTGAACTTTGAACAGCCAAATTCCACTGTCTTGCTGACGGTGAGAGGGAGTGAAACTTCATTTTTGTTAACAGATGTGACCAAGCCAAATGGAAGCTGGGTAAGCACAGATATAAGGGAACTCAAACCAGAAATCCAGATTCCTGGTTTCTCAATAGTGGATCAGGTAAACGTTTGTGTTTGCATCCAATCAGCCATGTAGCTTTCCTGGTATTCCCAGCTAAACTTCTGGGATGAAATGCATTTATTTGTAGTCACCTTTGTAGTGTGCTGAAGGAAGGTACCGTAATGGCAATCTTCTCTTACATTCTTTCCATACGTATAGAATGAAGATTTCTTGAGTATTTTAACACAACTGAAATCTGGAATCGAAGGCTTTCATCTCACTTATGAAATAATGGTCGTGAAATTCAGATTCCAGCCCATGATTTTGTCATCTCGTCCAAGGGGATTTTATTCATTGTTTTATTGTTTGCTTAAATACCACCATCTGGACAGACAAAAGAAAGAATCTTTCTGTAACTTTTTTCTTTAAAGTAACGCCAATGACTCTTCCAGTTATTCAAGCTGTCCAAGCATTATTGGAAAAGGTCAGATATTAAAAACTATCATTCATTAAATAACATAAATGTTTTTTTTCAAAAAAAAAAAAAAAAAAAAGATTACAAAACACTCTTTAATATTGAGTGTGGGGCACGTTGGAAGTCTTGTGAGCTGGGCCACCTATGAGCCACCATATTAGGGAAAACTTAAAAATGAACTGGAAGAAAGGATGAAAATATTCTTCCTACCTGGTGAGTGAGGCTATACCATCTCCTTATTGCCCCATATAACACATAATTACGTATTCCATGTTAGATTGTAATACTTTAGCAGAGCTATCCTGTAGCTTGAGAGTATGTTCGTTCAGGAGAATAGAAATGCAGAATTTAGAAGGCTTCCAAATGTGTTTGGTTGGTTGAAGAACAATGCAATTAGAGATACAATGCAAAAAAATTCACTATACAGACAGGTAAAAGGCATGAAGGACCAAACGAATCCGGTGTTCCAAACCACGTAGCTGTACTTTTGCAGGAGAGATCTGGTGTTAGGGATTAGCAAGGCTTAGGCAGCTGTGGAAACTCAGAAATGCAGATGCTTGCGAGTGGCACCTGTATGTTAGACGTAGCCCTCTAAAATGTCTAGGCTCCCCAGGGTCATGGCACTGACCTGCCAGAGTACAAGAAGCATTTGGACAATGCTCTGAGAAGTAGGGGCTGATTTTGGGGTGGTCCTGTGCAGACCCAGGAGTTGGACCCAATGATCCTTGTGAGTGCCTTCCAACTCAGGATTTTCTATGGTTCTATTTCAAATTTGTTTTTGATTTTACTCTTTAAACGTTGTCATGGTTTTGGTTGAAACAGTTATTTTCAGGCATATCTTTTTGGAAAATACCAATCTCTTGTTTCTAAACTGTAATTTACAATAGAGAGCCACCTAGGAATGGCAGGAGACTTTCAGTGGTGCTGATCCATGGAAATGTCAAAATGTCGCCTTCTCAATTCCCAGAAGAGAAGTTACCAACTTACTTATTCTCCCAAAGAGAATCCTGTTTGAGATAGATGTGCCCGATTTCACAAAAACAATTATTTTAGGTGAAAGAGTTATCTCATGGATTCATTACACTTTTTCCACATGACTGGTATTTTCTATAGGATATTTGAAAACTTACATTCTGTGGAGAATGTCAGATGCACACTGTGAAGAATATAAAATACGCTACTCCCCAGACAGAAGAAATTTAAAGCCAGATGCCTCAGCACAGTGGGATGGCCAGGGGAAGGAGGGCTCCTAGATCTAATAAATACTTATTTTTCTATCACGACTTCAGTAATATTCAAAACCATTAGTAGTACAGGGGCTCTGACTCTCATTTGCAGGTTAATGTCACACATCCTTGACTTCTGCTTCATTTTCACAAGGTTTTAGGAAAGCTAGGGTTGATGAAGCTTCTTTTACTGTTGGTCGGTTGGTTTTGTTGCAATAGGTATATAGCTTTTATGGAGGAAAATTTGGTCTTTATTTTTGCAGGAAGCTGGCTGCAAGCACCTGCATATCCTTATTCTAGTAACTCTGGAAACATTTATGGAAATTGCATTAAGTGAGGAGTGTCTAATCTTAATCTGGTCGTGGACAGAATGTGCAATAAAAGGTCTGAATGTGGTTTCGGTTAGAGAGGCCATACGGGGATGTGCGAGAGGTGTTGCTGCTGAGTGACAGCTGTCTGATTTGGCTTCCTGTTATCGCCCTGTCATATTTGCACAGATGGATGAGAGCTGCTCTAGTCACGAAAACTTTATGCTTCGGCTTAAGCAAGGGACTAGAGGTCATTCTTGAATTATTTCCTTTGAGCTTAACTGTTCCTAGTTCAATTTTTCAGTTTCATGCCTGTTTCAACTTGTTTAGCACTCTTGAACAGGTGAAAAACACAGAAAACAGAACTCTGAAAGACGAGGTTTTAAATCACTTCACTGCTTTCAAACAGCAGCTCTGCCTCCTGGAGCATGCAGGAAACAACCCACAAGTGTTGCAGCCACAAGAAGCAAAGACATAGTTGTCAAAATATGGAGTTAAGTTTTTTTAATGTATTTTATTTTCTGTCCATGTAGGTAGTAGTAAGTCTTGTCTAATAGGATTCTGTTGTTCTGCCTGCAGGGCAGGACAGTTCCCAGGCTTGGGGATCGGTGAGCTCTCCTGCCACCTTCCCCTTTCATGTCAGCTTTCCACCGCAATGCTGGCTGCCGACTGCTGAAACAGGCCACAAGGCCATTGCTATTTTGCCTCCCTGCCTCATTTCTCTTGTTCTACCATCTCCTGCCGGCCACAAGGTTTTCCTCAGCGTGTTCCTAGCCAGGTTTTTCACTGCTTGTGAGAAGCAGAGCCAGCAGAAGTTCTCCCTCGTGCAGCCCACCCTAATTAAAAATCTTCTTCCTTGTTTGCAAGCCTGCTGGCAAAGATGTTTGTGGGCACTTTTACAGGTAGAACCCACCGCTCCCCCTCAAAGAGGGCCCTGCCATCCAGGAACCAGAGCTGCCTGCAGCCAGCTGCTGACCCAAGAAATAGCAAAGGGGGAGTTCACAGCACTTCTTTCTCTTACTGCTTCCCCCGTCAGAAGAGAGCCTTGTTCTGCCTACAAAAGCCTTATAAAATCGTAATTGTCTCCAACTGGTTAGATGAAACTTTAATGCTTCTTTTAAGTAGCCCGTGTATGGGTTGGTGTCATTTCTAGAACAGCGCAGAAAATACGTAGGCCAGATATCTGTGGGGACTCAGGTCCTTGTCTGCACGTGGTGGCATATTTGGGAACGAAGCTGGCTTTTGAGAGCCAGGTTGCTTGCTGCAGAAGTACTAACCACGTTGGCTTGCCTTTGATACGTGCATTGTACAGCAGGGACAGTTTTGCCTCCGTGTGGAGGAGCAGGAAGAGCAAAGCGCGAAGCTTGTGTAGAGGGGTTCGGCCGGCTCGGGCTGATGCAGCCTCACCAGCTCTAGCGAGAGAAGTTCAAGTGCTCGGTCCTGGTCATGCGACTTGCAGGCGTGCATCCAGCTTCTTGCTGCTGCATCATGGCTATTGCG
Organism: Oxyura jamaicensis; assembly: GCF_011077185.1. Lineage (NCBI taxonomy): Eukaryota > Metazoa > Chordata > Aves > Anseriformes > Anatidae > Oxyura > Oxyura jamaicensis. Next base: position 4,032,947 of record NC_048899.1, on the reverse strand, counting down.
GCCACATGAAGTAGGTTATGTTTAGCTCGGAGGTGTCGGGCCTAATACAGGTAATATGAAACTGCAGGATACAAAAGCTCTGTGTGTGTGCTGGAGATGTTGGTGTTTGCTGTAAGCTTGTGCAGAAGGTGTTGCTAAATCTCTGACCGAGATCCACAGCAGTGCTGCCAGGGAACAACTGGCTTCTGAACCAGAATTTGGGTCCGTGGGAGCGGATCTGGGAAAGCCTCGTGAAGGCTGCATGGCCAAAAGCGAGTAATCACATTTTGTTCTAACTAAGCTCCTTCTGAATCACAGTCACAAGAAATTCGTGGAACCAATTTTTGGTTGCTTTTCAACTAAAGATCTGAGGTTTAGTAGTATCTGACCCAAACAACAGTTACCAGAAGTTGTGTTCTACCTTCTGTAGGTGTAATTTACTTTGAGCTCCACTGTAAAAAAAAAAGGCAAAGGATTGCTGTATACAACCGTGAGGCAATAACAGCTGAACACAGGTTTAGGCAAGTGAGTTTGTGCATAAGTGGGAGATATAAAGTGGACAGTGGACTGCTATTTTTAAATAAATATAAGTGAATGAATCAATTAAGAAGTTTTTAATGGGGATAAAGTAGTAAAAAGATAGGTCTTTCTTTTCTGGATACTTTTTTTCCCTGGAACCTGAGAATATATATAGTATTAATAGCAGATAAAATTTTTGACAGAAGTGAAGAAACCTAAGATGATAATAAGCCCAAAGGTGACTATCATTTCGTAGCAACTAGAGCTTGTGTCTACATCAGAGCTGGCTGATAAGGAAAGTTCAGGCAGCTGTTTGGGGACAAGAAGGGTAAGATGCTCTTAGAAATTAAGAGAGAAATCTGCGAGGATGCTTTGACATTTCCAGTTTTAATAACACATCTGTTGTTGATAAGATATGGGAAAAGCAAAATAAAACATCAGTACAAAAGAACAGATTAATAGATGAGAAAGCCACAAGTTCTATATTAAAGCTAACAAATAAATGGTGAGACAAGTGGTCTGAGAATATTTCAGAGACAATACTGTGGTCTCAAAAGAGAATATTTTGGGCAACCACCTTCTGTATCTCCCTAGAGAAACAGAGTAACCATAAAAGCAGTGTTCTGCCTGAATGGATGCCAGGTAAGAATATTCTCTGAATATAATCATAATTAAAAAAAAAAAAAAAAAAAAAAAGTTAAATTTGATTTATTGAATCTTGGCAAGCAGCTTTGTGAAGACTCAAATGCACAACATCTGTCTGCAGGTAGATGTATAAGATTCTGATGCTGCATCTCTGTGCTGTGATGTGGCTTTAAAGAAATGCTTCTGCACTGGGAAAAGCCTATTTTTAATGCACTCTTGGAATTATTCCAGTCTAGAAGGAAAATAATTATGATAAAGTTATGCTGATGGCAGTTGGAGTAACACTGCTCTTTAGTACCTCTGGCCATATGCTGGTTATTGCTGGAGTCCTGTGGGCTCTTCTGCATCTTTCTGGGTAATTGAAGAGCTGAGTGTGAAGACTCATACCCAGAAACTGATAACCTGATTCCCGAGAGATGATGTATCTGCAATCCAGTAAGTACAGTCAGATTTTGTGATGCTGACTTAAAGGCAGCCAGCCCTTTCGTACAGTGCTCTGTAATAAATGTTTTCACCAGCACAAATGCAGGATAAAAGGCAATGACTTCCTCTGAAGTATTACTATATTAAAATATCACAAGTGGAAAAGACTCTCAAACCCCAAATGAATGAGAAGATTTATAGGAATTGAGTTGGCATAGTTTTAAAGCTTCAGGCTTCCCAAGTAATCCATGCAGGAACGTCATTTCCCGCGCTCTTCCACCCAGCGATGTGTGAGCAGCGCAACTGAAACCAGCCAGGGAGGTGAAACTTCAGTGTGGCATGGTAGGTGTCACCCACAGCGGCGCAGGAGGAGGTTTCTCTGCTGCTGGACGAGCACCTAGGCTGCGCTGCCCCACATGACGGCGGCGGCGTACAGTAGGCAGCTGACCTCAGCCCGCAGGCATCTGCGTGACGTGGGACCACCTGGCGCCGCGCTGCAACCTGATGCTATAATGCGTGACAGCCAGGTGTTTGGTTCTGCTGTTTCATATGTCAGCCTCGCCGAACTTGACGAATAACGACATGAAAAATGGTGACGAATGTGCTGGCAGGAGAGAGGATCGCTGTTTGACTAAAATCAGAATAAGCCTCTCATGCAGAGGTGCCCGTGCTGCAGTGCACAGAAAGCCTTTGCTGTGCGCTCTTGCGCGGGGTGTTTAAGAATGAGCATTATCTCAGAATGCTCCACAACACTTGCAGCACCATCTCCCCCATGTTACTGTTCACGTAGCAAGGTGAAAATTGCTTTCCTCTATTGTTAAAACCTGATGAGGAACATAATAAGAATAAAAACACCAGACAGTATCTCTGCAGGAGAAGCCCAAATATTCTGAACTTCAAGCTATTAGCTAGGTCCTGGCTAACTATGCATTGGGTTGCTATGTGTTCAGATCACTGATGCAGCTGATTGAGTTAAATTTACTTCAAAACACCTTTTAGTCTTGGCAAAGAACAAACCTTTTCCAGAATTTTGAATTTAAGCATTTTTATGGTAGAGGAACTCAAAGTTTTGCAAATGCCTCTTTGTACCGTGCTGTACTGGGGAAGATAACATCTCTTTGCTTTTGCTATATCCGATCAAATCAACCAATTCCTTTAAATTGCCCTTGTTATATTGAAATATGTAGAAGCAGACCTTCCTTCGCACGTGGCTGGTTTGCAACGAGCACGTTACACTTTATGTGATTTCAGTGTGTTCTTCTGGTTGCGTTGTCGTTGTCTCCTAAGCTGCCTCTTCTAAGTTTTGTGGCAGCTGGCTTCCAAGCAATGCCCCCATAACGCTTTCCAGGATGCTCTTCCCATACAATTGCATATCTCTGTGGGCTTTTGTTAGTTTTACTGCTGAAACATGGAACATCGATTGCATTTCCTAACAAATATATATATATGTATGTATATATATATTATTATTACTGTTGTTCTTTGTTGTCTAATCAGGTCTCACAAAGATCATAAGGCATAGGTCAGGAGTAACAGGAAAGACAGCAATGAGCCCGGGCTCATCCTTCTTTGCCTTTCCACAGCTCGGATTCATTCAAGCTGAACCCTTTCAGTGCTCAAAGAGGGAAGTCCTTTACTTTTAAGGACTCGAGGCAGTATGATAAATATAATTGAAAATTCTCTCTTTCTCTCTCTCTCTCTTTCTCTCTCTCTCTCTTTCTCTCTCTCTCTCTTTCTCTCTTTCTCTCTTTCTCTCTTTCTCTCTTTCTCTCT